>NC_136741.1:32800000-32858598 GCF_936440315.1 Barbus barbus | reverse complement strand
TGAGAGTTAATAGAATATATTACTTAATCATGATTGCTTAAATTGCACTAATAAATATATTACTGATTTTTTATCATGATGGTTTTAAATACATAAATATACATATACACAATATTAAAACAACATCAGACCAATAAATATACACCTGTTTGGAGGAGATACAGGACACAGACTCTATGAGACAACATTTAGAACAATGGGAACAAATAAAACATGTGGAGGTGCTGTTGGAGGGGGTTCTTTTTTGGAGTTGGGACGGAAGCGGGCCTTTGAAATGTGTGCCAGTGCCTAACCGAGATCAGACCTGTTCTGATTTCTGGATTCTTAGATACCTAACTCAAGCCAGAGCCACGTCTTGGCACTTCAGGACCACTTTGAGAAGGATTTCTTAACATCAGCAATCTTCTACAGTATTTAACTCCACATTCATACTGACTATTATAATTTAATACACAGAAGACATTGAATAACACCACATTGAAACATCAGTGAATTGAAATACTCTTAAATATGCCTTAAACTTAAATATTCATTCACTTTTTGTCTGTTTTAAGGCATATTTGTTATAAGATCATGATTTCACGATGGATTTTCAACTATTTATATTTATTTATAATGGACAGACAAGGATTGATTGATTTGCATATGCTGTGACGCAGCAAGAAATTCTAGGACACTTTTTAGTGTTTTCCAAAAGGGAAACTTTGTTGGTTCGACGCCAAATGCACTTCAAAAAATTCTTATATTTCTTATATTTGTTATCTTACAATATTTGGAAGTCTGGAGTGTTTTGATGAAGGAGCTCGCGAGTTATTTACAAACAAACATTACTTTGGCGTCAAAAACACGATAAACAAAATCCTACAGGGTTAGGAAAGGATGGGGGGACAGATAAAAGTCTTTGAGAAACAATGGGAGGATTGTTTGACCCAAAGCTGATCATTTTCATGTTTTATTTGCGAGTTTTCTTCATTAAATTGACTGTATATGTGCTCTGAATGAGGATGACGTCAGAAGCCGCCGCCCTCTGTGACAGCGTAACAGAGAGGCGGACACAGACAGTCATTTGCTCACTTGCACTCGAGATAGCAGTTACTCTAGCTTACATCTGATACATTCTAGCCTGACGACGTTACAGCAATAGCCTGAAGAAGAAGTTGTATACTTCGAAACGTCGCGATTTGCAATTAACGTCGTTATTTCGAAGAATCCATTCACTTTGTAACAAAGAAACACTGTAATGGCGAGAGTAGGAGAGAGATACAGACAAACACCGAGGCTGCGCGTGAGATTCGCGTCTTTTCCATCTGACGAAGAACCGCGTTACACCTCAAGAAACCCAACAGCACGTCTACGTGCTACTAGCCCACGTCGGGAGGGATGGAGGGAGAGAGGGGAATCCTTTTTCCGCGACGAGAATAACCGTCCACGTCTCTCGTACGACGCTAATCATAAACAAACAGCCCGTGTACGGGCTCACCGACATGACCGCTGGAATAATGACGATTATCAAATTGATTATCGTTATTATGATCCAAATAATTACACCACTCAGAAAAACAAATGGTCTTATGAAAATGACACAATTCCACGAGGCAGAGAAACTCGTAGGACAAACTCAAGGGGGGAAATAAGGGAAAACAGATATTTTCCAAACAAACAGATCGATTATTTTCCTGACAACCGAGAGTTTGTAAATTCTAAATACAAAAGACAACAAACATACAGAGAGGCTTTAGACGATAGAAAAATCAGATCTTTGCCCAGACAAAATTCACACGCACCACTCTCTTATGACCATTTTGAAGATGATTTTCCAAAAAGAAAACCCAAGAGAAAAAACAAGAAGAGGGTGCGCAGTCGATTCATGATGGAAGAGAGAGGAGGAGAATTCTATGGGGAGGATGAAATCGAATGTGACTCGTATGTTCAAGAAGAAGAAGATGAGAGACGCAATTTACAATCTGCCCGTCCCCATACATATAGTCAAAGAGACACACATATCGAATCCTCCCACTCCTCTTCCAACAGGGGACATAACACAATCTCGGATGCTTACCAAGCTGGCAGAGACATCAGAACCGAACAACCACCCGAGAGAGTGGAAAGACAAAGGGATAGAGTTTACCGTCCGTTCCCCAAGAAAAGACAGAAAGATAGGGGGGGACCTCAGAGATATTTTCAAGAACAAACTAACGTTAAATCAAATTACACTCCAGCTTCACCCAGGTTGAGGACGGCCATGAAACTTATGTACGATTTGATAAGGCTGGTCCATCACCTAGAGAAGGTCACAACCAAAGTAACTAACAACAGTCCAGTGACCTTCAAAAGACTGACTAAATTGTTGACCAATTCCATTAAACCAGCAATGCCTAACGACACGGTGAAAAAGTTGTTAGAGGACAATGCACAAAAATGGTCAACAAATGCTCAGGTCATTTTGGAGGAACACTACGAGAAACTGATTGATAGTACGCTGGTGGAACTAAAAGAGCGTACAGACCAAGCCCATTGGTTCCAAGCCTTTCAGACGGCCACCAATTGGGCCACAAAGAACTTTGGGAGGAGAATTAACTCTGAAGTTTTTGAGAGAGCCGAGGCTCTATTCACGGCAGAGACTTGTAACGAGTACGATAGAAAACAACAGGAGAAAGATCAGAGACAAGCTACCAAAATAGAACCTCCCAAAGCTCTCTTGGTCGAACCAGACATGCACACACACGCACCTTTGGTTGTCAGACCCAAAAAAGATACTTCTCACATACATGTAGAGGTACAGACATCACCTAGAAGGTGGGAGGATGTAAGAACTCCATCCAGTCCCCCACCTAATAGGTCTGACTGGTCGTTTGATCAGGAGTTTCCCCCTCTGGTGCCCAAACCGGGCATACAGCCCACCCCAGCCTTACCTCAAAGATCTCCACTGCAACGTGCAAGACGCAGAATTCTTGCAGAGGAGATTGATGTGGATCAGGAACCTCAAGATCTGGCCACAGACATGGCCACAGAGGTTACTGATACACAAGAGGTTACGAAAAGGACATTTACGGAGGATTTTAATGAGGAACAGCTGAAACGTTATAAGGAGATTACTGACATTTTGGTTCAGGAAGGAATTTTGAAAAGAGACGAAAAAATTGTCGTTTCAGAAGAACCAAAACGTACACATACTGAGGCTGGTCCGAGCACGTCTAACGTTGTTCCCAGCACATCTAAGGTTGAAGAGACTAAAAAGTCACTCCCTTCTTCTTCTTCTTCTTCTTCTTCTAGAATTCAGAGCCTTCCTCTTTTTTCTTCGGATGATTCTCTGGACTATCAAATTTCTGAGTATTCTGTTAGCTCTTTAGCACGTATCACACCCACAAAGGTGGTGGAAAAGGAAGAGGGACAGAAGATTGTTATGCGACCCATAGAAGAGGAACGCACAACCCAATCACTGCAGATAGAACAAACACCTCAGAAGCAAATCACAATAATAGCTCCACCGACACCAAAATCGGTCGGCAGACCATACCGTCACATAAACACAGACCGTAAACAAATTGACTGGAGCTTGAACCTAAAGAAAAGGTATGTGATAATCGGGGATTCTAACGTTTCCAGGATCCCGGCCTTCAACATCTCTGATCTTCAAATAGACAGCTTCCCGGGCGCGAAGTTCCAACACGCGGGCAATCTCATAGAAAAAGCCACAATCGCGATGGAACCGGAAGTGTTGTTGTTGTCGTTTGGATTAAATAACCGATCTCAGAGATGTTTTACTTCAACGAACAAAGAGATACAGAGGGCTTACAGAGTAGCCAGAACCCGATTACCGCATACCGAGATCGTAGTTCCGATGATCAATTATTGTGACTTGCTTCCGATTGATGAACAAAGATACCTTGAGGACATAAACAAGTACATCAAGGACAGTCTCAACTTTCTCCAATTGTTGCCCGTTGCCCAGTTTCAGGTCGAAAGCGATAACTTGCACTGGACAGCTGCAACGGGCAGATACATGTTAGAACATTGGGTTCGGTCGCTAAACTTGCCGACGCCGTCAACCCAATAGGTAGTCAAGAAAAACTTATCGTTAATTTGTCCCCGCTCGTCTTGACAACTGGACAGCGGGCGATCTTGAAGAAAGGCCTTTCCTTTGTTATGGTCCCCGATAACGTCAAAACACAAAAATTAGAATTATTGCAGAGCCTACAGGCCTATCATAGGCGTATTAAATTAGACGCCTTTTTTGAAGGCAAAAAAAGTGAGAAAAAAAGAACTCCTTTTACTCATAATTCTGATTGGACACCTGCCTTGTCTAGTTTGCCACCCCAGGTGGTTTCTCTAATTAGAGCAGATCGGTATGCGTATCAACACCTGAATTGGGGCCTTCTAGAAAGACAGAATTTGAGTAAAAGTGAGAGAAAAGCAATTCATGAACTTAAAAACAATTGTGACATCGTTATCAAACCAGCTGACAAGGGTAATGCAGTCGTCATCATGAGTAAAACAGATTATCTTTGGGAAGGAAAAAGGCAACTTTCTGTGACAGAGCACTATTGCTCTCTCACAGAACCAATTTATCCAAAAACCATACTGGAAGTACGAGAAATTTTAAATGAGATGTATGAGAAAAAGATAATTAGTGGGAAACAGAGAGATTACTTGTCTGGTTCTGGTACACCGAGACCAAGAAGATTTTATTTGTTACCAAAAATACACAAAGAACCAGAAAAGTGGAGTACACCACATAAAATACCTCCTGGGAGGCCTATCGTGTCGGATTGCGACAGTGAGACTTATTTTACAGCAGAATATATTGAGTATTTCCTTAGTCCCATTTCGCAACGTCATGGTAGTTACCTAAAAGACACCTATGATTTTATCTCTAAAACAAAAAATCTTATTCTCCCATCTAATTCATTTCTCTTCACCATGGACATCGACAGTTTGTACACCAATATAGAGACCGGAGTCGGTATGGCTGCCGTGAGAGATTGCATGAACAAATATCCTGACGTGAAAAGACCCGATGATTTTATTTTAAAACTACTAGAAATTAATTTGACTAAAAACGATTTTGAATTTGGCTCTAAATTTTATTTACAAACTAAGGGGACGGCCATGGGCAAGAAGTTCGCCCCTTCTTACGCCAATATCTATATGGCCCATTGGGAACAAACTGCGGTGTCCTCTTTTCATCTCCAGCCCTTCTCGTATTTTAGATTTTTGGATGACATCTGGGGCATCTGGACATACGGTAAGGAGGAGTTTATTGAATTTGCTGATCATCTGAACCGTCATCAAAAATCCATCAGGATAAAATACGAAATCGATGAAAATTCAGTTAATTTTCTTGATGTCATCACCTACAAAGGACCCAAATTTGAAATGACCAATCAGTTGGACTACAAAGTGTATTTTAAGCCCACAGACACTCACTCATTATTACACAGAGCCAGTTACCACCCTAAGCATACTTTTAAAGGAATTCTTAAATCACAGCTTCTTCGCTTTCATAGAATATGCTCACAAACATCTGAGTTTAAGATTGCTGTAGGAATCCTCTTTAAAGCTTTGAAGAAGCGAGGGTACTCGAGAAGCTATTTGAGGAGTGTGCTTAGGGCCTTCACTAACTTTGTGACTAATCCAACCAAGGAAACACAGATTAGAAACAAAATCATACCATTAGTTTCCTTCTATTCACAACAAAGTACTCAATTAAATAGAGCAACCAAGGAAAATTTCACCAAATTCATGGAACCAACTAAATTTCTGACCAAACATAGACCGATAGCGGCTTACAAACGAAACAAGAACTTATTGGATACCTTGGTTTCTAGTAAAATCACAACATCCTGTAAAGTGAGTAAATCTGGGGTTTATAAGCACTTTGTGGGCAAAAGAATGGTCCAGAATAAAACCAACAAACAACTCTTCCAAGTGCAGAGAAACATGTCAGCACATGTCTCAAACTGTGTCTATCTCATATCTTGTTCCAAATGCCACAAACAATATGTGGGGCAGACAAAGAACCAATTGTTACTTAGAATCTATCAGCATTCGTATAACATTCGTAATAAAATTGAAAAGAGACGATATGTAGTTAGACACTTTTTAATACATGGCCTAGATGCCCTCAGAGTTTCAGGATTGGAGTCGAACCCCTTTTGGACGCTCTCGGAGAGGCTCAGGGCGGAGAGGGTCTGGATTAAAAAATTGGACTCTCTCTACCCCAGAGGCCTCAACGAAGCGTAACCTTACTGTCCATCTTTCTATTTTAATCATTTTTATGGTTATTTTTCTTCTAAGTCTGCTTTTTCCTTTTTTTTCTTTTGGTCAGTGTGTTGGAGACCTTAGGGTCTGTGTCTCTTATCTTTAAAATCACACAATAATGATAAGAATTCTTATGGAGTTCAGGTGTGTCTGCTGGCATGACCCAGCAGGCCCCAAGTAACACCCTGATTATTAATCGTGTACCCATTCTCCTCCTAAACCTTAGTCCCAAAATTTTATGCATGTAACCCATCACACCTGACACCTAAAGACACCCTATTTTATGGTGTACACCCCCATACACCTAACACCTAAAGCCACTGGAATTGACGAAACTTATCATCCCAAATCTTACACCTAGATTTAGTGGACCTAATGGCTTCACCCACCCCAAACCTGACACCTAGAGTTGGTAGACCTAATGAATTCACCCACCTCAAACCTGACACCTAGAGATGGTAGACCTAATGAATTCACCCACCTCAAACCTGACACCTAGAGTTGGTAGACCTAATGAATTCACCCACCTCAAACCTGACACCTAGAGATGGTAGACCTAATGAATTCACCCACCTCAAACCTTACACCTAGAGATGGTAGGCCTTGGGCGAATACCCCTGGCAGGAGAACACCTGATTGGGGTGCACCTGGTTGGCGTGCACCTTGATTTTGCAGCCCTTGGGTGGTGGGCCCTCGGCGTCCCAGCCCTGACACGGTGAACAACTTGGTGTTGTGGCCCTGTTTTGCTAATTACATTGATTTTGTACATTTAATTAACTCAAGAAAAAGTATTCTGTTTAGTAACAACAATTTCAGTCTTTAAAATATAATACAGGGGTCAAAAGGTCATGGGGTAGATAGAGATGCACAATATAACGTTTTACCACTTGATGGACATGTGGGGACCTGTGAGAGTTAATAGAATATATTACTTAATCATGATTGCTTAAATTGCACTAATAAATATATTACTGATTTTTTATCATGATGGTTTTAAATACATAAATATACATATACACAATATTAAAACAACATCAGACCAATAAATATACACCTGTTTGGAGGAGATACAGGACACAGACTCTATGAGACAACATTTAGAACAATGGGAACAAATAAAACATGTGGAGGTGCTGTTGGAGGGGGTTCTTTTTTGGAGTTGGGACGGAAGCGGGCCTTTGAAATGTGTGCCAGTGCCTAACCGAGATCAGACCTGTTCTGATTTCTGGATTCTTAGATACCTAACCCTAACCCTAACCCTAACCCTAACCCTAACCTAACCCTAACCCTAACCCTGACCCTAACCCTAACCCTAACCCTAACCTAATGAATTCACCCACCTCAAACCTGACACCTAGAGATGGTAGACCTAATGAATTCACCCACCTCAAACCTGACACCTAGAGTTGGTAGACCTAATGAATTCACCCACCTCAAACCTTACACCTAGAGATGGTAGACCTAATGAATTCACCCACCTCAAACCTTACACCTAGAGATGGTAGGCCTTGGGCGAATACCCCTGGCAGGAGAACACCTGATTGGGGTGCACCTGGTTGGCGTGCACCTTGATTTTGCAGCCCTTGGGTGGTGGGCCCTCGGCGTCCCAGCCCTGACACGGTGAACCCTTGGTGTTGTGGCCCTGTTTTGCTAATTACATTGATTTTGTACATTTAATTAACTCAAGAAAAAGTATTCTGTTTAGTAACAACAATTTCAGTCTTTAAAATATAATACAGGGGTCAAAAGGTCATGGGGTAGATAGAGATGCACAATATAACGTTTTACCACTTGATGGACATGTGGGGACTTGTGAGAGTTAATAGAATATATTACTTAATCATGATTGCTTAAATTGCACTAATAAATATATTACTGATTTTTTATCATGATGGTTTTAAATACATAAATATACATATACACAATATTAAAACAACATCAGACCAATAAATATACACCTGTTTGGAGGAGATACAGGACACAGACTCTATGAGACAACATTTAGAACAATGGGAACAAATAAAACATGTGGAGGTGCTGTTGGAGGGGGTTCTTTTTTGGAGTTGGGACGGAAGCGGGCCTTTGAAATGTGTGCCAGTGCCTAACCGAGATCAGACCTGTTCTGATTTCTGGATTCTTAGATACCTAACCCTAACCCTAAATGAAACGTAAACAAAGGGATATTCATCCTTATTACAACGTTATTGTTTCGCTGGACTAAAAGTGCTCGCTGGGATGTTGTTCTGTGGACCCTTACCTCTCTAACTAAACTGGGATTTCAGCAGTGGACGCGTTTGTGGCTCGTTATTACAATGATAAAGGTACGTACTGCTTTTTTATTCTGCGTGTTTGGATGTGTACTGCTTACACAAATGTAGCAAATTTGTGCCACTCATTCCTTATAAGCTTTCCATAGAAAAACAGCGATCTGTCGTCGATGCTTAAGGCTTAGACCCTCAGAATGATATATAGTTTGACAAGATTAACTTTGTCCCGTTTCATTTATTCTATTAGAAAACAATGACACATGCAAACAAAGAGCGTTCAGTGCGAGGTCGCTCTGGTGAACGTTAACAGGTTAAGCCCTAACCCTGTTTCAGATGGACATTTTCATAAATCGTTGTCATAAACCATATATTTCAGATGGAAATTGTTTTCAAAAATCATGTGTTTCAGATGGACATTTTCATGAATCATGTATTTCACATTGGAATTTTTTTTTAAATCATATATTTTAGATGGACATTTTCATAAATCATGTATTTCACATTGGAATTTTTTTTTAAAAATCATGTATTTCAGAAGGAAATAATTTTCAAAAATCATGTATTTCAAATTGAAATTGTTTTAAAAAATCATGTGTTTCAGATGGACATTTTCATAAATCATGTATTGGAGCAAAACCTGGACCGGATTCTCAGGAAGACCGGATTCTTCGGTCTCCTGGATTGGAGCAAAATCCGGACCGGATTCCGAGGACGACTGGATTCTGCGGTATCCTGGATTGGAGCAAAACCCGGACCGGATTCTCATGACAACCGGATTCTGCGGTATCCTGGATTGGAGCAAAACCCGGACCGGATTCTCAGGACGACCGGATTCTGCGGTATCCTGGATTGGAGCAAAACCCGGACCGGATTCCGAGGACGAGCGGATTCTGCGGTTTCCTGGATTGGAGCAAAACCCGGACCGGATTCTCAGGACGACCGGATTCTGCGGTATCCTGGATTGGAGCAAAACCCGGACCGGATTCTCAGGACGACCGGATTCTGCGGTATCCTGGATTGGAACAAAACCCGGACCGGATTCTGAGGACGACCGGAATTGGACTCTTTTTTTTTTTTTAAGCCCTAACCGTTTCAGATGGACATTTTCATAAATCGTTGTCATAAACCATATATTTCAGATGGAAATAGTTTTCAAAAATCATGTGTTTCAGATGGACATTTTCATGAATCATGTATTTCAGATGGATTTTTTTTTTTAAATCATATATTTTAGATGGACTTTTTCATAAATCATATATTTCAGATGGAATTTTTTTTTTTAATCATGTGTTTCAGATGGACATTTTCATAAATCATGTATTTCACATTGGAATTTAAAAAAAAAAATCATGTATTTCAGAAGGAAATAATTTTCAAAAATCATGTATTTCAAATTGAAATTGTTTTAAAACATCATGTGTTCCAGATGGACATTTTCATAAATCATGTATTGGAGGAAAACCTGGACCGGATACTCAGGACGACCGGATTCTGCGGTATCCTGGATTGGAGCAAAACCCGGACCGGATTCCGAGGACGACCGGATTCTGCGGTATCCTGGATTGGAGCAAAACCCGGACCGGATTCCGAGGACGACCGGATTCTGCGGTATCCTGGATTGGAGCAAAACCCGGACCGGATTCTCAGGACGACCGGATTCTGCGGTATCCTGGATTCGAGCAAAACCCGGACCGGATTCTGAGGACAACCGGAATTGGACTCTTTTTTTTTTTTTTTTTTTTTAAGCCCTAACCCTGTTTCAGATGGACATTTTCATAAATCGATGTCATAAACCATATATTTCAGATGGAAATTGTTTTCAAAAATCATGTATTTCAGATGGACATTTTCATGAATCATGTATTTCAGATGGAATTTTTTTTTTAAATCAAGTGTTTTAGATGGACATTTTCATAAATCATGTATTTCAGATGGATTTTTTTTTTAAATCATGTGTTTCAGATGGACATTTTCATAAGTCTTGTATTTCACATTGGAAATTGTTTTAAAAAATCATGTATTTCAGAAGGAAATAATTTTCAAAAATCATGTATTTCAAATTGAAATTGTTTTAAAACATCATGTGTTTCAGATGGAAATTTTTTTATAAATCATGTATTGGAGCAAAACCTGGACCGGATTCTCAGGACGACCGGATTCGGCGGTCTCCTGGATTGGAGCAAAACCCGGACTGGATTCCGAGGACGACCGGTTTCTGCGGTCTCCTGGATTGGAGCAAAACCCGGACCGGATTCTCAGGACGACCGGATTTTGTGGTATCCTGGATTGGAGCAAAACCCGGACCGGATTCTGAGGACGACCGGAATTTTTTTTTTTTTTTTTTTTTTTTTTTTTTTAGCCCTAACCCTGTTTCAGATGGGCATTTTCATAAATCGTTGTCATAAACCATATATTTCAGATGGAAATTGTTTTCAAAAATCATGTATTTGAGATGGATTTTTTTTTTTAAATCATGTGTTTCAGATGGACATTTTCATAAATCATGTATTGGAGCAAAACCTGGACCGGATTCTCAGGACGACCGGATTCTTCGGTCTCCTGGATTGGAGCAAAACCCGGACCGGATTCTGAGCACGACCGGATTCTGCGGTCTCCTGGATTGGAGCAAAACCCGGACCGGATTCCGAGGAAAACCGGATTCTGCGGTCTCCTGGATTGGAGCAAAACCCGGACCGGATTCTCAGGATGACCGGATTCTGCGGTATCCTGGATTGGAGCAAAACCCGGACCGGATTCTGAGGACGACCGGAATTGGACTCTTTTTTTTTTTTTAAACCCTAACCGTTTCAGATGGACATTTTCATAAATCGTTGTCATAAACCATATATTTCAGATGGAAATTGTTTTCAAAAATCATGTGTTTCAGATGGACATTTTCATGAATCATGTATTTCAGATGGATTTTTTTTTTAAATCATATATTTTAGATGGACATTTTCATAAATCATGTATTTCAGATGGAATTTTTTTTTTAAATCATGTGTTTCAGATGGACATTTTCATAAATCATGTATTTCACATTGGAATTGTTTTTTAAAAATCATGTATTTCAGAAGGAAATAATTTTCAAAAATCATGTATTTCAAATTGAAATTGTTTTAAAACATTATGTGTTTCAGATGGACATTTTCATAAATCATGTATTGGAGCAAAACCCGGACCGGATTCCGAGGAAGACCGGATTCTGCGGTATCCTGGATTGGAGCAAAACCCGGACCGGATTCTCAGGACGACCGGATTCTGCGGTATCCTGGATTGGAGCAAAACCCGGACCGGATTCTCAGGACGACCGGATTCTGCGGTATCCTGGATTCGAGCAAAACCCGGACCGGATTCTGAGGACGACCGGAATTGGACTCTATTTTTTTAAGCCCTAACCCTGTTTCAGATGGACATTTTCATAAATCGTTGTCATAAACCATATATTTCAGATGGAAATTGTTTTCAAAAATCATGTATTTCAGATGGACATTTTCATGAATCATGTATTTCAGATGGAATTTTTTTTTTAAATCAAGTGTTTTAGATGGACATTTTCATGAATCATGTATTTCAGATGGAATTTTTTTTTTAAATCAAGTGTTTTAGATGGACATTTTCATAAATCATGTATTTCAGATGGATTTTTTTTTTTTAAATCATGTGTTTCAGATGGACATTTTCATAAATCATGTATTTCAGATGGATTTTTTTTTTTAAATCAAGTGTTTTAGATGGACATTTTCATAAATCATGTATTTCAGATGGATTTTTTTTTTTAAATCATGTGTTTCAGATGGACATTTTCATAAATCATGTATTTCACATTGGAAATTGTTTTAAAAAATCATGTATTTCAGAAGGAAATAATTTTCAAAAATCATGTTTTTCAGATGGACATTTTCATAAATCATGTATTGGAGCAAAACCTGGACCGGATTCTCAGGACGACCGGATTCTTCGGTCTCCTGGATTGGAGCAAAAGCCGGACCGGATTCTCAGGACGACCGGATTCTGCGGTATCCTGGATTGGAGCAAAACCCGGACCGGATTCTGAGGACGACCGGAATTGGACTCTTTTTTTTTTTTTAAGCCCTAACCCTGTTTCAGATGGACATTTTCATAAATCGTTGTCATAAACCATATATTTCAGATGGAAATTGTTTTCAAAAATCATGTGTTTCAGATGGACATTTTCATGAATCATGTATTTCAGATGGATTTTTTTTTTTAAATCATATATTTTAGATGGACATTTTCATAAATCATGTATTTCAGATGGAATTTTTTTTTTAAATCATGTGTTTCAGATGGACATTTTCATAAATCATGTATTTCACATTGGAATTTTTTTTAAAAAATCATGTATTTCAGAAGGAAATCATTTTCAAAAATCATGTATTTCAAATTGAAATTGTTTTAAAACATCATGTGTTCCAGATGGACATTTTCATAAATCATGTATTGGAGCAAAACCTGGACCGGATTCTCAGGACGAACGGATTCTTCGGTCTCCTGGACTGGAGCAAAACCCGGACCGGATTCTGAGCACGACCGGATTCTGCGGTCTCCTGGATTGGAGCAAAACCCGGACCGGATTCCGAGGAAGACCGGATTCTGCGGTATCCTGGATTGGAGCAAAACCCGGACCGGATTCTCAGGACGACCGGATTCTGCGGTATCCTGGATTGGAGCAAAACCCGGACCGGATTCCGAGGACGACCGGATTCTGCGGTATCCTGGATTGGAGCAAAACCCGGACCGGATTCTCAGGACGACCGGATTCTGCGGTATCCTGGATTCGAGCAAAACCCGGACCGGATTCTGAGGACGACCGGAACTGGACTCTTTTTTTTTTTTTTTTTTTTAAGCCCTAACCCTGTTTTAGATGGACATTTTCATAAATCGTTGTCATAAACCATATATTTCAGATGGAAATTGTTTTCAAAAATCATGTATTTCAGATGGACATTTTCATGAATCATGTATTTCAGATGGAATTTTTTTTTTTAATCAAGTGTTTTAGATGGACATTTTCATAAATCATGTATTTCAGATGGATTTTTTTTTTTAAATCGTGTTTCAGATGGACATTTTCATAAATCATGTATTTCAGATGGATTTTTTTTTTTAAATCATGTGTTTCAGATGGACATTTTCATAAATCATGTATTTCACATTGGAAATTGTTTTTAAAAATCATGTATTTCAGAAGGAAATAATTTTCAAAAATCATGTGTTTCAGATGGACATTTTCATAAATCATGTATTGGAGCAAAACCTGGACCGGATTCTCAGGACGACCGGATTCTTCGGTCTCCTGGATTGGAGCAAAACCCGGACCGGATTCTCAGGACGACCGGATTCTGCGGTATCCTGGATTGGAGCAAAACCCGGACCGGATTCTCAGGACGACCGGATTCTGTGGTATCCTGGATTGGAGCAAATCCCGGACCGGATTCTGAGGACGACCGGAATTGGACTCTTTTTTTTTTTTTAAGCCCTAACCGTTTCAGATGGACATTTTCATAAATCGTTATCATAAACCATATATTTCAGATGGAAATAGTTTTCAAAAATCATGTGTTTCAGATGGACATTTTCATGAATCATGTATTTCAGATGGATTTTTTTTTTAAATCATATATTTTAGATGGACATTTTCATAAATCATGTATTTCAGATGGAATTTTTTTTTTAAATCATGTGTTTCAGATGGACATTTTCATAAATCATGTATTTCACATTGGAATTTTTTTTAAAAAATCATGTATTTCAGAAGGAAATAATTTTCAAAAATCATGTATTTCAAATTGAAATTGTTTTAAAACATCATGTGTTCCAGATGGACATTTTCATAAATCATGTATTGGAGGAAAACCTGGACCGGATTCTCAGGACGACCGGATTCTGCGGTATCCTGGATTGGAGCAAAACCCGGACCGGATTCCGAGGACGACCGGATTCTGCGGTATCCTGGATTGGAGCAAAACCCGGACCGGATTCTCAGGACGACCGGATTCTGCGGTATCCTGGATTGGAGCAAAACCCGGACCGGATTCTGAGGACGACCGGAATTGGACTCTTTTTTTTTTTTAAACCCTAACCGTTTCAGATGGACATTTTCATAAATCGTTGTCATAAACCATATATTTCAGATGGAAATTGTTTTCAAAAATCATGTGTTTCAGATGGACATTTTCATGAATCATGTATTTCAGATGGATTTTTTTTTTAAATCATATATTTTAGATGGACATTTTCATAAATCATGTATTTCAGATGGAATTTTTTTTTTAAATCATGTGTTTCAGATGGACATTTTCATAAATCATGTATTTCACATTGGAATTGTTTTTTAAAAATCATGTATTTCAGAAGGAAATAATTTTCAAAAATCATGTATTTCAAATTGAAATTGTTTTAAAACATTATGTGTTTCAGATGGACATTTTCATAAATCATGTATTGGAGCAAAACCCGGACCGGATTCCGAGGAAGACCGGATTCTGCGGTATCCTGGATTGGAGCAAAACCCGGACCGGATTCTCAGGACGACCGAATTCTGCGGTATCCTGGATTGGAGCAAAACCCGGACCGGATTCTCAGGACGACCGGATTCTGCGGTATCCTGGATTCGAGCAAAACCCGGACCGGATTCTGAGGACGACCGGAATTGGACTCTATTTTTTTAAGCCCTAACCCTGTTTCAGATGGACATTTTCATAAATCGTTGTCATAAACCATATATTTCAGATGGAAATTGTTTTCAAAAATCATGTATTTCAGATGGACATTTTCATGAATCATGTATTTCAGATGGAATTTTTTTTTTAAATCAAGTGTTTTAGATGGACATTTTCATAAATCATGTATTTCAGATGGATTTTTTTTTTTTAAATCATGTGTTTCAGATGGACATTTTCATAAATCATGTATTTCAGATGGATTTTTTTTTTTAAATCAAGTGTTTTAGATGGACATTTTCATAAATCATGTATTTCAGATGGATTTTTTTTTTTAAATCATGTGTTTCAGATGGACATTTTCATAAATCATGTATTTCACATTGGAAATTGTTTTAAAAAATCATGTATTTCAGAAGGAAATAATTTTCAAAAATCATGTTTTTCAGATGGACATTTTCATAAATCATGTATTGGAGCAAAACCTGGACCGGATTCTCAGGACGACCGGATTCTTCGGTCTCCTGGATTGGAGCAAAAGCCGGACCGGATTCTCAGGACGACCGGATTCTGCGGTATCCTGGATTGGAGCAAAACCCGGACCGGATTCTGAGGACGACCGGAATTGGACTCTTTTTTTTTTTTTAAGCCCTAACCCTGTTTCAGATGGACATTTTCATAAATCGTTGTCATAAACCATATATTTCAGATGGAAATTGTTTTCAAAAATCATGTGTTTCAGATGGACATTTTCATGAATCATGTATTTCAGATGGATTTTTTTTTTTAAATCATATATTTTAGATGGACATTTTCATAAATCATGTATTTCAGATGGAATTTTTTTTTTAAATCATGTGTTTCAGATGGACATTTTCATAAATCATGTATTTCACATTGGAATTTTTTTAAAAAAATCATGTATTTCAGAAGGAAATAATTTTCAAAAATCATGTATTTCAAATTGAAATTGTTTTAAAACATCATGTGTTCCAGATGGACATTTTCATAAATCATGTATTGGAGCAAAACCTGGACCGGATTCTCAGGACGAACGGATTCTTCGGTCTCCTGGACTGGAGCAAAACCCGGACCGGATTCTGAGCACGACCGGATTCTGCGGTCTCCTGGATTGGAGCAAAACCCGGACCGGATTCCGAGGAAGACCGGATTCTGCGGTATCCTGGATTGGAGCAAAACCCGGACCGGATTCTCAGGACGACCGGATTCTGCGGTATACTGGATTGGAGCAAAACCCGGACCGGATTCCGAGGACGACCGGATTATGCGGTATCCTGGATTGGAGCAAAACCCGGACCGGATTCTCAGGACGACCGGATTCTGCGGTATCCTGGATTCGAGCAAAACCCGGACCGGATTCTGAGGACGACCGGAACTGGACTCTTTTTTTTTTTTTTTTTTTTAAGCCCTAACCCTGTTTTAGATGGACATTTTCATAAATCGTTGTCATAAACCATATATTTCAGATGGAAATTGTTTTCAAAAATCATGTATTTCAGATGGACATTTTCATGAATCATGTATTTCAGATGGAATTTTTTTTTTAAATCAAGTGTTTTAGATGGACATTTTCATAAATCATGTATTTCAGATGGAATTTTTTTTAAATCATGTGTTTCAGATGGACATTTTCATAAATCATGTATTTCAGATGGAATTTTTTTTTTAAATCATGTGTTTCAGATGGACATTTTCATAAATCATGTATTTCACATTGGAATTTTTTTTTAAAAATCATGTATTTCAGAAGGAAATAATTTTCAAAAATCATGTATTTCAAATTGAAATTGTTTTAAAACATCATGTGTTTCAGATGGACATTTTCATAAATCATGTATTGGAGCAAAACCTGGACCAGATTCTCAGGACGACCGGATTCTTCGGTCTCCTGGATTGGAGCAAAACCCGGACCGGATTCTGAGCACGACCGGATTCTGCGGTCTCCTGGATTGGAGCAAAACCCGGACCGGATTCCGAGAAAGACCGGATTCTGCGGTATCCTGGATTGGAGCAAAACCCGGACCGGATTCTCAGGACGACCGGATTCTGCGGTATCCTGGATTCGAGCAAAACCCGGACCGGATTCCGAGGACGACCGGATTCTGCGGTATCCTGGATTGGAGCAAAACCCGGACCGGATTCTCAGGACGACCGGATTCTGCGGTATCCTGGATTGGAGCAAAACCCGGACCGGATTCTCAGGACGACCGGATTCTGCGGTATCCTGGATTCGAGCAAAACCCGGACCGGATTCTGAGGACGACCGGAATTGGACTCTTTTTTTTTTTTTTTTTTTTAAGCCCTAACCCTGTTTCAGATGGACATTTTCATAAATCGTTGTCATAAACCATATATTTCAGATGGAAATTGTTTTCAAAAATCATGTATTTCAGATGGACATTTTCATGAATCAGGTATTTCAGATGGAATTTTTTTTTTTAATCAAGTGTTTTAGATGGACATTTTCATAAATCATGTATTTCAGATGGATTTTTTTTTTTAAATCATGTGTTTCAGATGGACATTTTCATAAATCATGTATTTCAGATGGATTTTTTTTTTTAAATCAAGTGTTTTAGATGGACATTTTCATAAATCATGTATTTCAGATGGATTTTTTTTTTTAAATCATGTGTTTCAGATGGACATTTTCATAAATCATGTATTTCACATTGGAAATTGTTTTTAAAAATCATGTATTTCAGAAGGAAATAATTTTCAAAAATCATGTGTTTCAGATGGACATTTTCATAAATCATGTATTGGAGCAAAACCTGGACCGGATTCTCAGGACGACCGGATTCTTCGGTCTCCTGGATTGGAGCAAAAGCCGGACCGGAGTCTCAGGACGACCGGATTCTGCGGTATCCTGGATTGGAGCAAAACCCGGACCGGATTCTGAGGACGACCGGAATTGGACTCTTTTTTTTTTTTTAAGCCCTAACCCTGTTTCAGATGGACATTTTCATAAATCGTTGTCATAAACCATATATTTCAGATGGAAATTATTTTCAAAAATCATGTGTTTCAGATGGACATTTTCATGAATCATGTATTTCAGATGGATTTTTTTTTTTAAATCATATATTTTAGATGGACATTTTCATAAATCATGTATTTCAGATGGAATTTCTTTTTTAAATCATGTGTTTCAGATGGACATTTTCATAAATCATGTATTTCACATTGGAATTTTTTTTTTAAAATCATGTATTTCAGAAGGAAATAATTTTCAAAAATCATGTATTTCAAATTGAAATTGTTTTAAAACATCATGTGTTCCAGATGGACATTTTCATAAATCATGTATTGGAGCAAAACCTGGACCGGATTCTCAGGACGAACGGATTCTTCGGTCTCCTGGACTGGAGCAAAACCCGGACCGGATTCTGAGCACGACCGGATTCTGCGGTCTCCTGGATTGGAGCAAAACCCGGACCGGATTCCGAGGAAGACCGGATTCTGCGGTATCCTGGATTGGAGCAAAACCCGGACCGGATTCTCAGGACGACCGGATTCTGCGGTATCCTGGATTGGAGCAAAACCCGGATCGGATTCCGAGGACGACCGGATTCTGCGGTATCCTGGATTGGAGCAAAACCCGGACCGGATTCTCAGGACGACCGGATTCTGCGGTATCCTGGATTCGAGCAAAACCCGGACCGGATTCTGAGGACGACCGGAACTGGACTCTTCTTTTTTTTTTTTTTTTTAAGTCCTAACCCTGTTTTAGATGGACATTTTCATAAATCGTTGTCATAAACCATATATTTCAGATGGAAATTGTTTTCAAAAATCATGTATTTCAGATGGACATTTTCATGAATCATGTATTTCAGATGGAATTTTTTTTTTAAATCAAGTGTTTTAGATGGACATTTTCATAAATCATGTATTTCAGATGGAATTTTTTTTAAATCATGTGTTTCAGATGGACATTTTCATGAATCATGTATTTCACATTGGAATTTTTTTTTAAAAATCATGTATTTCAGAAGGAAATAATTTTCAAAAATCATGTATTTCAAATTGAAATTGTTTTAAAACATCATGTGTTTCAGATGGACATTTTCATAAATCATGTATTGGAGCAAAACCTGGACCAGATTCTCAGGACGACCGGATTCTTCGGTCTCCTGGATTGGAGCAAAACCCGGACCGGATTCTGAGCACGACCGGATTCTGCGGTCTCCTGGATTGGAGCAAAACCCGGACCGGATTCCGAGAAAGACCGGATTCTGCGGTATCCTGGATTGGAGCAAAACCCGGACCGGATTCTCAGGACGACCGGATTCTGCGGTATCCTGGATTGGAGCAAAACCCGGACCGGATTCCGAGGACGACCGGATTCTGCGGTATCCTGGATTGGAGCAAAACCCGGACCGGATTCTCAGGACGACCGGATTCTGCGGTATCCTGGATTGGAGCAAAACCCGGACCGGATTCTCAGGACGACCGGATTCTGCGGTATCCTGGATTCGAGCAAAACCCGGACTGGATTCTGAGGACGACCGGAATTGGACTCTTTTTTTTTTTTTTTTTAAGCCCTAACCCTGTTTCAGATGGACATTTTCATAAATCGTTGTCATAAACCATATATTTCAGATGGAAATTGTTTTCAAAAATCATGTATTTCAGATGGACATTTTCATGAATCATGTATTTCAGATGGAATTTTTTCTTTAAATCAAGTGTTTTAGATGGACATTTTCATAAATCATGTATTTCAGATGGATTTTTTTTTTTAAATCATGTGTTTCAGATGGACATTTTCATAAATCATGTATTTCACATTGGAAATAGTTTTAAAAAATCATGTATTTCAGAAGGAAATAATTTTCAAAAATCATGTGTTTCAGATGGACATTTTCATAAATCATGTATTGGAGCAAAACCTGGACCGGATTCTCAGGACGACCGGATTCTTCGGTCTCCTGGATTGGAGCAAAACCCGGACCGGATTCTCAGGACGACCGGATTCTTCGGTCTCCTGGATTGGAGCAAAAGCCGGACCGGAGTCTCAGGACGACCGGATTCTGCGGTATCCTGGATTGGAGCAAAACCCGGACCGGATTCTGAGGACGACCGGAATTGGACTCTTTTTTTTTTTTTAAGCCCTAACCCTGTTTCAGATGGACATTTTCATAAATCGTTGTCATAAACCATATATTTCAGATGGAAATTGTTTTCAAAAATCATGTGTTTCAGATGGACATTTTCATGAATCATGTATTTCAGATGGATTTTTTTTTTTAAATCATATATTTTAGATGGACATTTTCATAAATCATGTATTTCAGATGGAATTTTTTTTTTAAATCATGTGTTTCAGATGGACATTTTCATAAATCATGTATTTCACATTGGAATTTTTTTTAAAAAATCATGTATTTCAGAAGGAAATAATTTTCAAAAATCATGTATTTCAAATTGAAATTGTTTTAAAACATCATGTGTTCCAGATGGACATTTTCATAAATCATGTATTGGAGCAAAACCTGGACCGGATTCTCAGGACGAACGGATTCTTCGGTCTCCTGGACTGGAGCAAAACCCGGACCGGATTCTGAGCACGACCGGATTCTGCGGTCTCCTGGATTGGAGCAAAACCCGGACCGGATTCCGAGGAAGACCGGATTCTGCGGTATCCTGGATTGGAGCAAAACCCGGACCGGATTCTCAGGACGACCGGATTCTGCGGTATCCTGGATTGGAGCAAAACCCGGACCGGATTCCGAGGACGACCGGATTCTGCGGTATCCTGGATTGGAGCAAAACCCGGACCGGATTCTCAGGACGACCGGATTCTGCGGTATCCTGGATTGGAGCAAAACCCGGACCGGATTCCGAGGACGACCGGATTCTGCGGTATCCTGGATTGGAGCAAAACCCGGACCGGATTCTCAGAACGACCGGATTCTGCGGTATCCTGGATTGGAGCAAAACCCGGACCGGATTCTCAGGACGACCGGATTCTGCGGTATCCTGGATTCGAGCAAAACCCGGACTGGATTCTGAGGACGACCGGAATTGGACTCTTTTTTTTTTTTTTTTTTTTTTAAGCCCTAACCCTGTTTCAGATGGACATTTTCATAAATCGTTGTCATAAACCATATATTTCAGATGGAAATTGTTTTCAAAAATCATGTATTTCAGATGGACATTTTCATGAATCATGTATTTCAGATGGAATTTTTTTTTTTAATCAAGTGTTTTAGATGGACATTTTCATAAATCATGTATTTCAGATGGGTTTTTTTTTTTAAATCATGTGTTTCAGATGGACATTTTCATAAATCATGTATTTCAGATGGATTTTTTTTTTTAAATCAAGTGTTTTAGATGGACATTTTCATAAATCATGTATTTCAGATGGATTTTTTTTTTTAAATCATGTGTTTCAGATGGACATTTTCATAAATCATGTATTTCACATTGGAAATTGTTTTTAAAAATCATGTATTTCAGAAGGAAATAATTTTCAAAAATCATGTGTTTCAGATGGACATTTTCATAAATCATGTATTGGAGCAAAACCTGGACCGGATTCTCAGGACGACCGGATTCTTCGGTCTCCTGGATTGGAGCAAAAGCCGGACCGGAGTCTCAGGACGACCGGATTCTGCGGTATCCTGGATTGGAGCAAAACCCGGACCGGATTCTGAGGACGACCGGAATTGGACTCTTTTTTTTTTTTTAAGCCCTAACCCTGTTTCAGATGGACATTTTCATAAATCGTTGTCATAAACCATATATTTCAGATGGAAATTATTTTCAAAAATCATGTGTTTCAGATGGACATTTTCATGAATCATGTATTTCAGATGGATTTTTTTTTTTAAATCATATATTTTAGATGGACATTTTCATAAATCATGTATTTCAGATGGAATTTTTTTTTTAAATCATGTGTTTCAGATGGACATTTTCATAAATCATGTATTTCACATTGGAATTTTTTTTTAAAAATCATGTATTTCAGAAGGAAATAATTTTTAAAAATCATGTATTTCAAATTGAAATTGTTTTAAAACATCATGTGTTCCAGATGGACATTTTCATAAATCATGTATTGGAGCAAAACCTGGACCAGATTCTCAGGACGACCGGATTCTTCGGTCTCCTGGACTGGAGCAAAACCCGGACCGGATTCTGAGGACGACCGGAATTGGACTCTTTTTTTTTTTTTAAGCCCTAACCCTGTTTCAGATGGACATTTTCATAAATCGTTGTCATAAACCATATATTTCAGATGGAAATTATTTTCAAAAATCATGTGTTTCAGATGGACATTTTCATGAATCATGTATTTCAGATGGATTTTTTTTTTTAAATCATATATTTTAGATGGACATTTTCATAAATCATGTATTTCAGATGGAATTTTTTTTTTAAATCATGTGTTTCAGATGGACATTTTCATAAATCATGTATTTCACATTGGAATTTTTTTTTAAAAATCATGTATTTCAGAAGGAAATAATTTTTAAAAATCATGTATTTCAAATTGAAATTGTTTTAAAACATCATGTGTTCCAGATGGACATTTTCATAAATCATGTATTGGAGCAAAACCTGGACCAGATTCTCAGGACGACCGGATTCTTCGGTCTCCTGGACTGGAGCAAAACCCGGACCGGATTCTGAGCACGACCGGATTCTGCGGTCTCCTGGATTGGAGCAAAACCCGGACCGGATTCCGAGAAAGACCGGATTCTGCGGTTTCCTGGATTGGAGCAAAACCCGGACCGGATTCTCAGGACGACCGGATTCTGCGGTATCCTGGATTGGAGCAAAACCCGGACCGGATTCCGAGGACGACCGGATTCTGCGGTATCCTGGATTGGAGCAAAACCCGGACCGGATTCTCAGGACGACCGGATTCTGCGGTATCCTGGATTGGAGCAAAACCCGGACCGGATTCTCAGGACGACCGGATTCTGCGGTATCCTGGATTCGAGCAAAACCCGGACTGGATTCTGAGGACGACCGGAATTGGACTCTTTTTTTTTTTTTTTTTAAGCCCTAACCCTGTTTCAGATGGACATTTTCATAAATCGTTGTCATAAACCATATATTTCAGATGGAAATTGTTTTCAAAAATCATGTATTTCAGATGGACATTTTCATGAATCATGTATTTCAGATGGAATTTTTTTTTTAAATCATGTGTTTCAGATGGACATTTTCATAAATCATGTATTTCACATTGGAATTTTTTTTAAAAAATCATGTATTTCAGAAGGAAATAATTTTCAAAAATCATGTATTTCAAATTGAAATTGTTTTAAAACATCATGTGTTCCAGATGGACATTTTCATGAATCATGTATTTCAGATGGAATTTTTTTTTTAAATCAAGTGTTTTAGATGGACATTTTCATAAATCATGTATTTCAGATGGATTTTTTTTTTTAAATCATGTGTTTCAGATGGACATTTTCATAAATCATGTATTTCACATTGGAAATAGTTTTAAAAAATCATGTATTTCAGAAGGAAATAATTTTCAAAAATCATGTGTTTCAGATGGACATTTTCATAAATCATGTATTGGAGCAAAACCTGGACCGGATTCTCAGGACGACCGGATTCTTCGGTCTCCTGGATTGGAGCAAAACCCGGACCGGATTCTCAGGACGACCGGATTCTTCGGTCTCCTGGATTGGAGCAAAAGCCGGACCGGAGTCTCAGGACGACCGGATTCTGCGGTATCCTGGATTGGAGCAAAACCCGGACCGGATTCTGAGGACGACCGGAATTGGACTCTTTTTTTTTTTTTAAGCCCTAACCCTGTTTCAGATGGACATTTTCATAAATCGTTGTCATAAACCATATATTTCAGATGGAAATTGTTTTCAAAAATCATGTGTTTCAGATGGACATTTTCATGAATCATGTATTTCAGATGGATTTTTTTTTTTAAATCATATATTTTAGATGGACATTTTCATAAATCATGTATTTCAGATGGAATTTTTTTTTTAAATCATGTGTTTCAGATGGACATTTTCATAAATCATGTATTTCACATTGGAATTTTTTTTAAAAAATCATGTATTTCAGAAGGAAATAATTTTCAAAAATCATGTATTTCAAATTGAAATTGTTTTAAAACATCATGTGTTCCAGATGGACATTTTCATAAATCATGTATTGGAGCAAAACCTGGACCGGATTCTCAGGACGAACGGATTCTTCGGTCTCCTGGACTGGAGCAAAACCCGGACCGGATTCTGAGCACGACCGGATTCTGCGGTCTCCTGGATTGGAGCAAAACCCGGACCGGATTCCGAGGAAGACCGGATTCTGCGGTATCCTGGATTGGAGCAAAACCCGGACCGGATTCTCAGGACGACCGGATTCTGCGGTATCCTGGATTGGAGCAAAACCCGGACCGGATTCCGAGGACGACCGGATTCTGCGGTATCCTGGATTGGAGCAAAACCCGGACCGGATTCTCAGGACGACCGGATTCTGCGGTATCCTGGATTCGAGCAAAACCCGGACCGGATTCTGAGGACGACCGGAACAGGACTCTTTTTTTTTTTTTTTTTTTTAAGCCCTAACCCTGTTTTAGATGGACATTTTCATAAATCATTGTCATAAACCATATATTTCAGATGGAAATTGTTTTCAAAAATCATGTATTTCAGATGGACATTTTCATGAATCATGTATTTCAGATGGAATTTTTTTTTTTAATCAAGTGTTTTAGATGGACATTTTCATAAATCATGTATTTCAGATGGATTTTTTTTTTTAAATCATGTGTTTCAGATGGACATCTTCATAAATCATGTATTTCAGATGGATTTTTTAAATCAAGTGTTTTAGATGGACATTTTCATAAATCATGTATTTCAGATGGATTTTTTTTTTTAAATCATGTGTTTCAGATGGACATTTTCATAAATCATGTATTTCACGTTGGAAATTGTTTTAAAAAATCATGTATTTCAGAAGGAAATAATTTTCAAAAATCATGTATTTCAAATTGAAATTGTTTTAAAAAATCATGTGTTTCAGATGGACATTTTCATAAATCATGTATTGGAGCAAAACCTGGACCGGATTCTCAGGACGACCGGATTCTTCGGTCTCCTGGATTGGAGCAAAACCCGGACCGGATTCTCAGGACGACCGGATTCTTCGGTATCCTGGATTGGAGCAAAACCCGGACCGGATTCTCAGGACGACCGGATTCTGCGGTATCCTGGATTGGAACAAAACCCGGACCGGATTCTGAGGACGACCGAAATTGGACTCTTTTTTTTTTTTTAAGCCCTAACCGTTTCAGATGGACATTTTCATAAATCGTTGTCATAAACCATATATTTCAGATGGAAATTGTTTTCAAAAATCATGTGTTTCAGATGGACATTTTCATGAATCATGTATTTTAGATGGATTTTTTTTTAAATCATATATTTTAGATGGACATTTTCATAAATCATGTATTTCAGATGGAATTTTTTTTTTAAATCATGTGTTTCAGATGGACATTTTCATAAATCATGTATTTCACATTGGAATTTTTTTTTAAAAATCATGTATTTCAGAAGGAAATAATTTTCAAAAATCATGTATTTCAAATTGAAATTGTTTTAAAACATCATGTGTTTCAGATGGACATTTTCATAAATCATGTATTGGAGCAAAACCTGGACCAGATTCTCAGGACGACCGGATTCTGCGGTCTCCTGGATTGGAGCAAAACCCGGACCGGATTTCGAGAAAGACCGGATTCTGCGTTATCCTGGATTGGAGCAAAACCCGGACCGGATTCTCAGGACGACCGGATTCTGCGGTATCCTGGATTGGAGCAAAACCCGGACCGGATTCCGAGGACGACCGGATTCTGCGGTATCCTGGATTGGAGCAAAACCCGGACCGGATTCTCAGGACGACCGGATTCTGCGGTATCCTGGATTGGAGCAAAACCCGGACCGGATTCTCAGGACGACCGGATTCTGCGGTATCCTGGATTCGAGCAAAACCCGGACCGGATTCTGAGGACGACCGGATTCTTCGGTCTCCTGGATTGGAGCAAAACCCGGACCGGATTCTCAGGACGACCGGATTCTGCGGTATCCTGGATTGGAGCAAAACCCGGACCGGATTCCGAGGACGACCGGATTCTGCGGTATCCTGGATTGGAGCAAAACCCGGACCGGATTCTCAGGACGACCGGATTCTGCGGTATCCTGGATTCGAGCAAAACCCGGACCGGATTCTGAGGACGACCGGAACTGGACTCTTTTTTTTTTTTTTTTTTTTAGCCCCAACCCTGTTTTAGATGGACATTTTCATAAATCGTTGTCATAAACCATATATTTTAGATGGAAATTGTTTTCAAAAATCATGTATTTCAGATGGACATTTTCATGAATCATGTATTTCAGATGGAATTTTTTTTTTAAATCAAGTGTTTTAGATGGACATTTTCATAAATCATGTATTTCAGATGGATTTTTTTTTTAAATCATGTGTTTCAGATGGACATTTTCATAAATCATGTATTTCACTTTGGAATTTTTTTTAAAAAATCATGTATTTCAGAAGGAAATAATTTTCAAAAATCATGTATTTCAAATTGAAATTGTTTTAAAACATCATGTGTTTCAGATGGACATTTTCATAAATCATGTATTGGAGCAAAACCTGGACCAGATTCTCAGGACGACCGGATTCTGCGGTCTCCTGGATTGGAGCAAAACCCGGACCGGATTTCGAGAAAGACCGGATTCTGCGTTATCCTGGATTGGAGCAAAACCCGGACCGGATTCTCAGGACGACCGGATTCTGCGGTATCCTGGATTGGAGCAAAACCCGGACCGGATTCCGAGGACGACCGGATTCTGCGGTATCCTGGATTGGAGCAAAACCCGGACCGGATTCTCAGGACGACCGGATTCTGCGGTATCCTGGATTGGAGCAAAACCCGGACCGGATTCTCAGGACGACCGGATTCTGCGGTATCCTGGATTCGAGCAAAACCCGGACCGGATTCTGAGGACGACCGGATTCTTCGGTCTCCTGGATTGGAGCAAAACCCGGACCGGATTCTCAGGACGACCGGATTCTGCGGTATCCTGGATTGGAGCAAAACCCGGACCGGATTCCGAGGACGACCGGATTCTGCGGTATCCTGGATTGGAGCAAAACCCGGACCGGATTCTCAGGACGACCGGATTCTGCGGTATCCTGGATTCGAGCAAAACCCGGACCGGATACTGAGGACGACCGGAACTGGACTCTTTTTTTTTTTTTTTTTTTTAGCCCCAACCCTGTTTTAGATGGACATTTTCATAAATCGTTGTCATAAACCATATATTTTAGATGGAAATTGTTTTCAAAAATCATGTATTTCAGATGGACATTTTCATGAATCATGTATTTCAGATGGAATTTTTTTTTTAAATCAAGTGTTTTAGATGGACATTTTCATAAATCATGTATTTCAGATGGATTTTTTTTTTAAATCATGTGTTTCAGATGGACATTTTCATAAATCATGTATTTCACATTGGAATTTTTTTAAAAAAATCATGTATTTCAGAAGGAAATAATTTTCAAAAATCATGTATTTCAAATTGAAATTGTTTTAAAACATCATGTGTTTCAGATGGACATTTTCATAAATCATGTATTGGAGCAAAACCTGGACCAGATTCTCAGGACGACCGGATTCTTCGGTCTCCTGGATTGGAGCAAAACCCGGACCGGATTTCGAGAAAGACCGGATTCTGCGTTATCCTGGATTGGAGCAAAACCCGGACCGGATTCTCAGGACGACCGGATTCTGCGGTATCCTGGATTGGAGCAAAACCCGGACCGGATTCCGAGGACGACCGGATTCTGCGGTATCCTGGATTGGAGCAAAACCCGGACCGGATTCTCAGGACGACCGGATTCTGCGGTATCCTGGATTGGAGCAAAACCCGGACCGGATTCTCAGGACGACCGGATTCTGCGGTATCCTGGATTCGAGCAAAACCCGGACCGGATTCTGAGGACGACCGGATTCTTCGGTCTCCTGGATTGGAGCAAAACCCGGACCGGATTCTCAGGACGACCGGATTCTGCGGTATCCTGGATTGGAGCAAAACCCGGACCGGATTCCGAGGACGACCGGATTCTGCGGTATCCTGGATTGGAGCAAAACCCGGACCGGATTCTCAGGACGACCGGATTCTGCGGTATCCTGGATTCGAGCAAAACCCGGACCGGATTCTGAGGACGACCGGAACTGGACTCTTTTTTTTTTTTTTTTTTTTAGCCCCAACCCTGTTTTAGATGGACATTTTCATAAATCGTTGTCATAAACCATATATTTTAGATGGAAATTGTTTTCAAAAATCATGTATTTCAGATGGACATTTTCATGAATCATGTATTTCAGATGGAATTTTTTTTTTAAATCAAGTGTTTTAGATGGACATTTTCATAAATCATGTATTTCAGATGGATTTTTTTTTTAAATCATGTGTTTCAGATGGACATTTTCATAAATCATGTATTTCACATTGGAATTTTTTTTAAAAAATCATGTATTTCAGAAGGAAATAATTTTCAAAAATCATGTATTTCAAATTGAAATTGTTTTAAAACATCATGTGTTTCAGATGGACATTTTCATAAATCATGTATTGGAGCAAAACCTGGACCAGATTCTCAGGACGACCGGATTCTGCGGTCTCCTGGATTGGAGCAAAACCCGGACCGGATTTCGAGAAAGACCGGATTCTGCGTTATCCTGGATTGGAGCAAAACCCGGACCGGATTCTCAGGACGACCGGATTCTGCGGTATCCTGGATTGGAGCAAAACCCGGACCGGATTCCGAGGACGACCGGATTCTGCGGTATCCTGGATTGGAGCAAAACCCGGACCGGATTCTCAGGACGACCGGATTCTGCGGTATCCTGGATTGGAGCAAAACCCGGACCGGATTCTCAGGACGACCGGATTCTGCGGTATCCTGGATTCGAGCAAAACCCGGACCGGATTCTGAGGACGACCGGATTCTTCGGTCTCCTGGATTGGAGCAAAACCCGGACCGGATTCTCAGGACGACCGGATTCTGCGGTATCCTGGATTGGAGCAAAACCCGGACCGGATTCCGAGGACGACCGGATTCTGCGGTATCCTGGATTGGAGCAAAACCCGGACCGGATTCTCAGGACGACCGGATTCTGCGGTATCCTGGATTCGAGCAAAACCCGGACCGGATACTGAGGACGACCGGAACTGGACTCTTTTTTTTTTTTTTTTTTTTAGCCCCAACCCTGTTTTAGATGGACATTTTCATAAATCGTTGTCATAAACCATATATTTTAGATGGAAATTGTTTTCAAAAATCATGTATTTCAGATGGACATTTTCATGAATCATGTATTTCAGATGGAATTTTTTTTTTAAATCAAGTGTTTTAGATGGACATTTTCATAAATCATGTATTTCAGATGGATTTTTTTTTTAAATCATGTGTTTCAGATGGACATTTTCATAAATCATGTATTTCACATTGGAATTTTTTTTAAAAAATCATGTATTTCAGAAGGAAATAATTTTCAAAAATCATGTATTTCAAATTGAAATTGTTTTAAAACATCATGTGTTTCAGATGGACATTTTCATAAATCATGTATTGGAGCAAAACCTGGACCAGATTCTCAGGACGACCGGATTCTTCGGTCTCCTGGATTGGAGCAAAACCCGGACCGGATTCTGAGCACGACCGGATTCTGCGGTCTCCTGGATTGGAGCAAAACCCGGACCGGATTCCGAGAAAGACCGGATTCTGCGGTATCCTGGATTGGAGCAAAACCCGGACCGGATTCTCAGGACGACCGGATTCTGCGGTATCCTGGATTGGAGCAAAACCCAGACCGGATTCCGAGGACGACCGGATTCTGCGGTATCCTGGATTGGAGCAAAACCCGGACCGGATTCTCAGGACGACCGGATTCTGCGGTATCCTGGATTGGAGCAAAACCCGGACCGGATTCTCAGGACGACCGGATTCTGCGGTATCCTGGATTCGAGCAAAACCCGGACCGGATTCTGAGGACGACCGGAATTGGACTCTTTTTTTTTTTTTAAGCCCTAACCGTTTCAGATGGACATTTTCATAAATCGTTGTCATAAACCATATATTTCAGATGGAAATTGTTTTCAAAAATCATGTGTTTCAGATGGACATTTTCATGAATCATGTATTTCAGATGGATTTTTTTTTTTAAATCATATATTTTAGATGGACATTTTCATAAATCATGTATTTCAGATGGAATTTTTTTTTTAAATCATGTTTTTCAGATGGACATTTTCATAAATCATGTATTTCACATTGGAATTGTTTTTTAAAAATCATGTATTTCAGAAGGAAATAATTTTCAAAAATCATGTATTTCAAATTGAAATTGTTTTAAAACATCATGTGTTTCAGATGGACATTTTCATAAATCATGTATTGGAGCAAAACCTGGACCAGATTCTAGGGACGACCGGATTCTTCGGTCTCCTGGATTGGAGCAAAACCCGGACCGGATTCTGAGCACGACCGGATTCTGCGGTCTCCTGGATTGGAGCAAAACCCGGACCGGATTCCGAGAAAGACCGGATTCTGCGGTATCCTGGATTGGAGCAAAACCCGGACCGGATTCTCAGGACGACCGGATTCTGCGGTATCCTGGATTGGAGCAAAACCGGGACCGGATTCCGAGGACGACCGGATTCTGAGGTATCCTGGATTGGAGCAAAACCCGGACCGGATTCTCAGGACGACCGGATTCTGCGGTATCCTGGATTGGAGCAAAACCCGGACCGGATTCTCAGGACGACCGGATTCTGCGGTATCCTGGATTGGAGCAAAACCCGGACCGGATTCTCAGGACGACCGGATTCTGCGGTATCCTGGATTCGAGCAAAACCCGGACCGGATTCTGAGGACGACCGGAACTGGACTCTTCTTTTTTTTTTTTTTTTTAAGTCCTAACCCTGTTTTAGATGGACATTTTCATAAATCGTTGTCATAAACCATATATTTCAGATGGAAATTGTTTTCAAAAATCATGTATTTCAGATGGACATTTTCATGAATCATGTATTTCAGATGGAATTTTTTTTTTAAATCAAGTGTTTTAGATGGACATTTTCATAAATCATGTATTTCAGATGGATTTTTTTTTTAAATCATGTGTTTCAGATGGACATTTTCATAAATCATGTATTTCACATTGGAATTTTAAAAAAAAAATCATGTATTTCAGAAGGAAATAATTTTCAAAAATCATATATTTCAAATTGAAATTGTTTTAAAACATCATGTGTTTCAGATGGACATTTTCATAAATCATGTATTGGAGCAAAACCTGGACCAGATTCTCAGGACGACCGGATTCTTCGGTCTCCTGGATTGGAGCAAAACCCGGACCGGATTCTGAGCACGACCGGATTCTGCGGTCTCCTGGATTGGAGCAAAACCCGGACCGGATTCTCAGGACGACCGGATTCTGCGGTATCCTGGATTGGAGCAAAACCCAGACCGGATTCCGAGGACGACCGGATTCTGCGGTATCCTGGATTGGAGCAAAACCCGGACCGGATTCTCAGGACGACCGGATTCTGCGGTATCCTGGATTGGAGCAAAACCCGGACCGGATTCTCAGGACGACCGGATTCTGCGGTATCCTGGATTCGAGCAAAACCCGGACCGGATTCTGAGGACGACCGGAATTGGACTCTTTTTTTTTTTTTAAGCCCTAACCGTTTCAGATGGACATTTTCATAAATCGTTGTCATAAACCATATATTTCAGATGGAAATTGTTTTCAAAAATCATGTGTTTCAGATGGACATTTTCATGAATCATGTATTTCAGATGGATTTTTTTTTTAAATCATATATTTTAGATGGACATTTTCATAAATCATGTATTTCAGATGGAATTTTTTTTTTAAATCATGTTTTTCAGATGGACATTTTCATAAATCATGTATTTCACATTGGAATTGTTTTTTAAAAATCATGTATTTCAGAAGGAAATAATTTTCAAAAATCATGTATTTCAAATTGAAATTGTTTTAAAACATCATGTGTTTCAGATGGACATTTTCATAAATCATGTATTGGAGCAAAACCTGGACCAGATTCTAGGGACGACCGGATTCTTCGGTCTCCTGGATTGGAGCAAAACCCGGACCGGATTCTGAGCACGACCGGATTCTGCGGTCTCCTGGATTGGAGCAAAACCCGGACCGGATTCCGAGAAAGACCGGATTCTGCGGTATCCTGGATTGGAGCAAAACCCGGACCGGATTCTCAGGACGACCGGATTCTGCGGTATCCTGGATTGGAGCAAAACCGGGACCGGATTCCGAGGACGACCGGATTCTGAGGTATCCTGGATTGGAGCAAAACCCGGACCGGATTCTCAGGACGACCGGATTCTGCGGTATCCTGGATTGGAGCAAAACCCGGACCGGATTCTCAGGACGACCGGATTCTGCGGTATCCTGGATTGGAGCAAAACCCGGACCGGATTCTCAGGACGACCGGATTCTGCGGTATCCTGGATTCGAGCAAAACCCGGACCGGATTCTGAGGACGACCGGAACTGGACTCTTCTTTTTTTTTTTTTTTTTTAAGTCCTAACCCTGTTTTAGATGGACATTTTCATAAATCGTTGTCATAAACCATATATTTCAGATGGAAATTGTTTTCAAAAATCATGTATTTCAGATGGACATTTTCATGAATCATGTATTTCAGATGGAATTTTTTTTTTAAATCAAGTGTTTTAGATGGACATTTTCATAAATCATGTATTTCAGATGGATTTTTTTTTTAAATCATGTGTTTCAGATGGACATTTTCATAAATCATGTATTTCACATTGGAATTTTAAAAAAAAAATCATGTATTTCAGAAGGAAATAATTTTCAAAAATCATGTATTTCAAATTGAAATTGTTTTAAAACATCATGTGTTTCAGATGGACATTTTCATAAATCATGTATTGGAGCAAAACCTGGACCAGATTCTCAGGACGACCGGATTCTTCGGTCTCCTGGATTGGAGCAAAACCCGGACCGGATTCTGAGCACGACCGGATTCTGCGGTCTCCTGGATTGGAGCAAAACCCGGACCGGATTCCGAGAAAGACCGGATTCTGCGGTATCCTGGATTGGAGCAAAACCCGGACCGGATTCTCAGGACGACCGGATTCTGCGGTATCCTGGATTGGAGCAAAACCCAGACCGGATTCCGAGGACGACCGGATTCTGCGGTATCCTGGATTGGAGCAAAACCCGGACCGGATTCTCAGGACGACCGGATTCTGCGGTATCCTGGATTGGAGCAAAACCCGGACCGGATTCTCAGGACGACCGGATTCTGCGGTATCCTGGATTCGAGCAAAACCCGGACCGGATTCTGAGGACGACCGGAATTGGACTCTTTTTTTTTTTTTAAGCCCTAACCGTTTCAGATGGACATTTTCATAAATCGTTGTCATAAACCATATATTTCAGATGGAAATTGTTTTCAAAAATCATGTGTTTCAGATGGACATTTTCATGAATCATGTATTTCAGATGGATTTTTTTTTTTAAATCATATATTTTAGATGGACATTTTCATAAATCATGTATTTCAGATGGAATTTTTTTTTTAAATCATGTTTTTCAGATGGACATTTTCATAAATCATGTATTTCACATTGGAATTGTTTTTTAAAAATCATGTATTTCAGAAGGAAATAATTTTCAAAAATCATGTATTTCAAATTGAAATTGTTTTAAAACATCATGTGTTTCAGATGGACATTTTCATAAATCATGTATTGGAGCAAAACCTGGACCAGATTCTAGGGACGACCGGATTCTTCGGTCTCCTGGATTGGAGCAAAACCCGGACCGGATTCTGAGCACGACCGGATTCTGCGGTCTCCTGGATTGGAGCAAAACCCGGACCGGATTCCGAGAAAGACCGGATTCTGCGGTATCCTGGATTGGAGCAAAACCCGGACCGGATTCTCAGGACGACCGGATTCTGCGGTATCCTGGATTGGAGCAAAACCGGGACCGGATTCCGAGGACGACCGGATTCTGAGGTATCCTGGATTGGAGCAAAACCCGGACCGGATTCTCAGGACGACCGGATTCTGCGGTATCCTGGATTGGAGCAAAACCCGGACCGGATTCTCAGGACGACCGGATTCTGCGGTATCCTGGATTGGAGCAAAACCCGGACCGGATTCTCAGGACGACCGGATTCTGCGGTATCCTGGATTCGAGCAAAACCCGGACCGGATTCTGAGGACGACCGGAACTGGACTCTTCTTTTTTTTTTTTTTTTTTAAGTCCTAACCCTGTTTTAGATGGACATTTTCATAAATCGTTGTCATAAACCATATATTTCAGATGGAAATTGTTTTCAAAAATCATGTATTTCAGATGGACATTTTCATGAATCATGTATTTCAGATGGAATTTTTTTTTTAAATCAAGTGTTTTAGATGGACATTTTCATAAATCATGTATTTCAGATGGATTTTTTTTTTAAATCATGTGTTTCAGATGGACATTTTCATAAATCATGTATTTCACATTGGAATTTTTAAAAAAAAATCATGTATTTCAGAAGGAAATAATTTTCAAAAATCATGTATTTCAAATTGAAATTGTTTTAAAACATCATGTGTTTCAGATGGACATTTTCATAAATCATGTATTGGAGCAAAACCTGGACCAGATTCTCAGGACGACCGGATTCTTCGGTCTCCTGGATTGGAGCAAAACCCGGACCGGATTCTGAGCACGACCGGATTCTGCGGTCTCCTGGATTGGAGCAAAACCCGGACCGGATTCCGAGAAAGACCGGATTCTGCGGTATCCTGGATTGGAGCAAAACCCGGACCGGATTCTCAGGACGACCGGATTCTGCGGTATCCTGGATTGGAGCAAAACCCAGACCGGATTCCGAGGACGACCGGATTCTGCGGTATCCTGGATTGGAGCAAAACCCGGACCGGATTCTCAGGACGACCGGATTCTGCGGTATCCTGGATTGGAGCAAAACCCGGACCGGATTCTCAGGACGACCGGATTCTGCGGTATCCTGGATTCGAGCAAAACCCGGACCGGATTCTGAGGACGACCGGAATTGGACTCTTTTTTTTTTTTTAAGCCCTAACCGTTTCAGATGGACATTTTCATAAATCGTTGTCATAAACCATATATTTCAGATGGAAATTGTTTTCAAAAATCATGTGTTTCAGATGGACATTTTCATGAATCATGTATTTCAGATGGATTTTTTTTTTTAAATCATATATTTTAGATGGACATTTTCATAAATCATGTATTTCAGATGGAATTTTTTTTTTAAATCATGTTTTTCAGATGGACATTTTCATAAATCATGTATTTCACATTGGAATTGTTTTTTAAAAATCATGTATTTCAGAAGGAAATAATTTTCAAAAATCATGTATTTCAAATTGAAATTGTTTTAAAACATCATGTGTTTCAGATGGACATTTTCATAAATCATGTATTGGAGCAAAACCTGGACCAGATTCTAGGGACGACCGGATTCTTCGGTCTCCTGGATTGGAGCAAAACCCGGACCGGATTCTGAGCACGACCGGATTCTGCGGTCTCCTGGATTGGAGCAAAACCCGGACCGGATTCCGAGAAAGACCGGATTCTGCGGTATCCTGGATTGGAGCAAAACCCGGACCGGATTCTCAGGACGACCGGATTCTGCGGTATCCTGGATTGGAGCAAAACCGGGACCGGATTCCGAGGACGACCGGATTCTGAGGTATCCTGGATTGGAGCAAAACCCGGACCGGATTCTCAGGACGACCGGATTCTGCGGTATCCTGGATTGGAGCAAAACCCGGACCGGATTCTCAGGACGACCGGATTCTGCGGTATCCTGGATTGGACCAAAACCCGGACCGGATTCTCAGGACGACCGGATTCTGCGGTATCCTGGATTCGAGCAAAACCCGGACCGGATTCTGAGGACGACCGGAACTGGACTCTTCTTTTTTTTTTTTTTTTAAGTCCTAACCCTGTTTTAGATGGACATTTTCATAAATCGTTGTCATAAACCATATATTTCAGATGGAAATTGTTTTCAAAAATCATGTATTTCAGATGGACATTTTCATGAATCATGTATTTCAGATGGAATTTTTTTTTTAAATCAAGTGTTTTAGATGGATATTTTCATAAATCATGTATTTCAGATGGAATTTTTTTTAAATCATGTGTTTCAGATGGACATTTTCATAAATCATGTATTTCACATTGGAATTTTTTTTTAAAAATCATGTATTTCAGAAGGAAATAATTTTCAAAAATCATGTATTTCAAATTGAAATTGTTTTAAAACATCATGTGTTTCAGATGGACATTTTCATAAATCATGTATTGGAGCAAAACCTGGACCAGATTCTCAGGACGACCGGATTCTTCGGTCTCCTGGATTGGAGCAAAACCCGGACCGGATTCTGAGCACGACCGGATTCTGCGGTCTCCTGGATTGGAGCAAAACCCGGACCGGATTCCGAGAAAGACCGGATTCTGCGGTATCCTGGATTGGAGCAAAACCCGGACCGGATTCTCAGGACGACCGGATTCTGCGGTATCCTGGATTGGAGCAAAACCCGGACCGGATTCCGAGGACGACCGGATTCTGCGGTATCCTGGATTGGAGCAAAACCCGGACCGGATTCTCAGGACGACCGGATTCTGCGGTATCCTGGATTGGAGCAAAACCCGGACCGGATTCTCAGGACGACCGGATTCTGCGGTATCCTGGATTCGAGCAAAACCCGGACTGGATTCTGAGGACGACCGGAATTGGACTCTTTTTTTTTTTTTTTTTAAGCCCTAACCCTGTTTCAGATGGACATTTTCATAAATCGTTGTCATAAACCATATATTTCAGATGGAAATTGTTTTCAAAAATCATGTATTTCAGATGGACATTTTCATGAATCATGTATTTCAGATGGAATTTTTTTTTTAAATCAAGTGTTTTAGATGGACATTTTCATAAATCATGTATTTCAGATGGATTTTTTTTTTTAAATCATGTGTTTCAGATGGACATTTTCATAAATCATGTATTTCACATTGGAAATAGTTTTAAAAAATCATGTATTTCAGAAGGAAATAATTTTCAAAAATCATGTGTTTCAGATGGACATTTTCATAAATCATGTATTGGAGCAAAACCTGGACCGGATTCTCAGGACGACCGGATTCTTCGGTCTCCTGGATTGGAGCAAAACCCGGACCGGATTCTCAGGACGACCGGATTCTTCGGTCTCCTGGATTGGAGCAAAAGCCGGACCGGAGTCTCAGGACGACCGGATTCTGCGGTATCCTGGATTGGAGCAAAACCCGGACCGGATTCTGAGGACGACCGGAATTGGACTCTTTTTTTTTTTTTAAGCCCTAACCCTGTTTCAGATGGACATTTTCATAAATCGTTGTCATAAACCATATATTTCAGATGGAAATTGTTTTCAAAAATCATGTATTTCAGATGGACATTTTCATGAATCATGTATTTCAGATGGAATTTTTTTTTTTAATCAAGTGTTTTAGATGGACATTTTCATAAATCATGTATTTCAGATGGATTTTTTTTTTTAAATCATGTGTTTCAGATGGACATCTTCATAAATCATGTATTTCAGATGGATTTTTTTTTTTAAATCAAGTGTTTTAGATGGACATTTTCATAAATCATGTATTTCAGATGGATTTTTTTTTTTAAATCATGTGTTTCAGATGGACATTTTCATAAATCATGTATTTCAGATGGATTTTTTTTTTTAAATCAAGTGTTCCAGATGGACATTTTCATAAATCATGTATTGGAGCAAAACCTGGACCGGATTCTCAGGACGAACGGATTCTTCGGTCTCCTGGACTGGAGCAAAACCCGGACCGGATTCTGAGCACGACCGGATTCTGCGGTCTCCTGGATTGGAGCAAAACCCGGACCGGATTCCGAGGAAGACCGGATTCTGCGGTATCCTGGATTGGAGCAAAACCCGGACCGGATTCTCAGGACGACCGGATTCTGCGGTATCCTGGATTGGAGCAAAACCCGGACCGGATTCCGAGGACGACCGGATTCTGCGGTATCCTGGATTGGAGCAAAACCCGGACCGGATTCTCAGGACGACCGGATTCTGCGGTATTCTGGATTCGAGCAAAACCCGGACCGGATTCTGAGGACGACCGGAACAGGACTCTTTTTTTTTTTTTTTTTTTAAGCCCTAACCCTGTTTTAGATGGACATTTTCATAAATCATTGTCATAAACCATATATTTCAGATGGAAATTGTTTTCAAAAATCATGTATTTCAGATGGACATTTTCATGAATCATGTATTTCAGATGGAAATTGTTTTCAAAAATCATGTATTTCAGATGGACATTTTCATGAATCATGTATTTCAGATGGAAATTGTTTTCAAAAATCATGTATTTCAGATGGACATTTTCATAAATCATGTATTTCAGATGGATTTTTTTTTTTAAATCATGTGTTTCAGATGGACATTTTCATAAATCATGTATTTCAGATGGATTTTTTTTTTTAAATCAAGTGTTTTAGATGGACATTTTCATAAATCATGTATTTCAGATGGATTTTTTTTTTTAAATCATGTGTTTCAGATGGACATTTTCATAAATCATGTATTTCACATTGGAAATTGTTTTTAAAAATCATGTATTTCAGAAGGAAATAATTTTCAAAAATCATGTGTTTCAGATGGACATTTTCATAAATCATGTATTGGAGCAAAACCTGGACCGGATTCTCAGGACGACCGGATTCTTCGGTCTCCTGGATTGGAGCAAAAGCCGGACCGGAGTCTCAGGACGACCAGATTCTGCGGTATCCTGGATTGGAGCAAAACCCGGACCGGATTCTGAGGACGACCGGAATTGGACTCTTTTTTTTTTTTTAAGCCCTAACCCTGTTTCAGATGGACATTTTCATAAATCGTTGTCATAAACCATATATTTCAGATGGAAATTATTTACAAAAATCATGTGTTTCAGATGGACATTTTCTTGAATCATGTATTTCAGATGGATTTTTTTTTTTAAATCATATATTTTAGACGGACATTTTCATAAATCATGTATTTCAGATGGATTTTTTTTTTTAAATCATGTGTTTCAGATGGACATTTTCATAAATCATGTATTTCACATTGGAATTTTTTTTTAAAAATCATGTATTTCAGAAGGAAATAATTTTCAAAAATCATGTATTTCAAATTGAAATTGTTTTAAAACATCATGTGTTCCAGATGGACATTTTCATAAATCATGTATTGGAGCAAAACCTGGACCGGATTCTCAGGACGAACGGATTCTTCGGTCTCCTGGACTGGAGCAAAACCCGGACCGGATTCTCAGGACGACCGGATTCTGCGGTATCCTGGATTGGAGCAAAACCCGGACCGGATTCTCAGGACGACCGGATTCTGCGGTATCCTGGATTGGAGCAAAACCCGGACCGGATTCCGAGGACGACTGGATTCTGCGGTATCCTGGATTGGAGCAAAACCCGGACCGGATTCTCAGGACGACCGGATTCTGCGGTATCCTGGATTGGAGCAAAACCCGGACCGGATTCTGAGGACGACCGGAATTGGACTTTTTTTTTTTTTTTTTTTTTTTAGCCCTAACCCTGTTTCAGATGGGCATTTTCATAAATCGTTGTCATAAACCATATATTTCAGATGGAAATTTTTTTCAAAAATCATGTATTTCAGATGGATTTTTTTTTTTAAATCATGTGTTTCAGATGGACATTTTCATAAATCATGTATTTCACGTTGGAAATTGTTTTAAAAAATCATGTATTTCAGAAGGAAATAATTTTCAAAAATCATGTATTTCAAATTGAAATTGTTTTAAAAAATCATGTGTTTCAGATGGACATTTTCATAAGTCATGTATTGGAGCAAAACCTGGACCGGATTCTCAGGACGACCGGATTCTTCGGTCTCCTGGATTGGAGCAAAACCCGGACAAATCATGTATTTCAAATTGAAATTGTTTTAAAAAATCATGTGTTTCAGATGGACATTTTCATAAATCATGTATTGGAGCAAAACCTGGACCGGATTCTCAGGACGACCGGATTCTTCGGTCTCCTGGATTGGAGCAAAACCCGGACCGGATTCTCAGGACGACCGGATTCTTCGGTATCCTGGATTGGAGCAAAACCCGGACCGGATTCTCAGGACGACCGGATTCTGCGGTATCCTGGATTGGAACAAAACCCGGACCGGATTCTGAGGACGACCGGAATTGGACTCTTTTTTTTTTTTTAAGCCCTAACCGTTTCAGATGGACATTTTCATAAATCGTTGTCATAAACCATATATTTCAGATGGAAATTGTTTTCAAAAATCATGTGTTTCAGATGGACATTTTCATGAATCATGTATTTTAGATGGATTTTTTTTTAAATCATATATTTTAGATGGACATTTTCATAAATCATGTATTTCAGATGGAATTTTTTTTTTAAATCATGTGTTTCAGATGGACATTTTCATAAATCATGTATTTCACATTGGAATTTTTTTTTAAAAATCATGTATTTCAGAAGGAAATAATTTTCAAAAATCATGTATTTCAAATTGAAATTGTTTTAAAACATCATGTGTTTCAGATGGACATTTTCATAAATCATGTATTGGAGCAAAACCTGGACCAGATTCTCAGGACGACCGGATTCTGCGGTCTCCTGGATTGGAGCAAAACCCGGACCGGATTTCGAGAAAGACCGGATTCTGCGTTATCCTGGATTGGAGCAAAACCCGGACCGGATTCTCAGGACGACCGGATTCTGCGGTATCCTGGATTGGAGCAAAACCCGGACCGGATTCCGAGGACGACCGGATTCTGCGGTATCCTGGATTGGAGCAAAACCCGGACCGGATTCTCAGGACGACCGGATTCTGCGGTATCCTGGATTGGAGCAAAACCCGGACCGGATTCTCAGGACGACCGGATTCTGCGGTATCCTGGATTCGAGCAAAACCCGGACCGGATTCTGAGGACGACCGGATTCTTCGGTCTCCTGGATTGGAGCAAAACCCGGACCGGATTCTCAGGACGACCGGATTCTGCGGTATCCTGGATTGGAGCAAAACCCGGACCGGATTCCGAGGACGACCGGATTCTGCGGTATCCTGGATTGGAGCAAAACCCGGACCGGATTCTCAGGACGACCGGATTCTGCGGTATCCTGGATTCGAGCAAAACCCGGACCGGATTCTGAGGACGACCGGAACTGGACTCTTTTTTTTTTTTTTTTTTTTAGCCCCAACCCTGTTTTAGATGGACATTTTCATAAATCGTTGTCATAAACCATATATTTTAGATGGAAATTGTTTTCAAAAATCATGTATTTCAGATGGACATTTTCATGAATCATGTATTTCAGATGGAATTTTTTTTTTAAATCAAGTGTTTTAGATGGACATTTTCATAAATCATGTATTTCAGATGGATTTTTTTTTTAAATCATGTGTTTCAGATGGACATTTTCATAAATCATGTATTTCACATTGGAATTTTAAAAAAAAAAATCATGTATTTCAGAAGGAAATAATTTTCAAAAATCATGTATTTCAAATTGAAATTGTTTTAAAACATCATGTGTTTCAGATGGACATTTTCATAAATCATGTATTGGAGCAAAACCTGGACCAGATTCTCAGGACGACCGGATTCTTCGGTCTCCTGGATTGGAGCAAAACCCGGACCGGATTCTGAGCACGACCGGATTCTGCGGTCTCCTGGATTGGAGCAAAACCCGGACCGGATTCCGAGAAAGACCGGATTCTGCGGTATCCTGGATTGGAGCAAAACCCGGACCGGATTCTCAGGACGACCGGATTCTGCGGTATCCTGGATTGGAGCAAAACCCAGACCGGATTCCGAGGACGACCGGATTCTGCGGTATCCTGGATTGGAGCAAAACCCGGACCGGATTCTCAGGACGACCGGATTCTGCGGTATCCTGGATTGGAGCAAAACCCGGACCGGATTCTCAGGACGACCGGATTCTGCGGTATCCTGGATTCGAGCAAAACCCGGACCGGATTCTGAGGACGACCGGAATTGGACTCTTTTTTTTTTTTTAAGCCCTAACCGTTTCAGATGGACATTTTCATAAATCGTTGTCATAAACCATATATTTCAGATGGAAATTGTTTTCAAAAATCATGTGTTTCAGATGGACATTTTCATGAATCATGTATTTCAGATGGATTTTTTTTTTTAAATCATATATTTTAGATGGACATTTTCATAAATCATGTATTTCAGATGGAATTTTTTTTTTAAATCATGTTTTTCAGATGGACATTTTCATAAATCATGTATTTCACATTGGAATTGTTTTTTAAAAATCATGTATTTCAGAAGGAAATAATTTTCAAAAATCATGTATTTCAAATTGAAATTGTTTTAAAACATCATGTGTTTCAGATGGACATTTTCATAAATCATGTATTGGAGCAAAACCTGGACCAGATTCTAGGGACGACCGGATTCTTCGGTCTCCTGGATTGGAGCAAAACCCGGACCGGATTCTGAGCACGACCGGATTCTGCGGTCTCCTGGATTGGAGCAAAACCCGGACCGGATTCCGAGAAAGACCGGATTCTGCGGTATCCTGGATTGGAGCAAAACCCGGACCGGATTCTCAGGACGACCGGATTCTGCGGTATCCTGGATTGGAGCAAAACCGGGACCGGATTCCGAGGACGACCGGATTCTGAGGTATCCTGGATTGGAGCAAAACCCGGACCGGATTCTCAGGACGACCGGATTCTGCGGTATCCTGGATTGGAGCAAAACCCGGACCGGATTCTCAGGACGACCGGATTCTGCGGTATCCTGGATTCGAGCAAAACCCGGACCGGATTCTGAGGACGACCGGAATTGGACTCTTTTTTTTTTTTTTTTTTTTTAAGCCCTAACCCTGTTTCAGATGGACATTTTCATAAATCGTTGTCATAAACCATATATTTCAGATGGAAATTGTTTTCAAAAATCATGTATTTCAGATGGATTTTTTTTTTTAAATCATGTGTTTCAGATGGACATTTTCATAAATCATGTATTTCACGTTGGAAATTGTTTTAAAAAATCATGTATATCAGAAGGAAATAATTTTCAAAAATCATGTATTTCAAATTGAAATTGTTTTAAAAAATCATGTGTTTCAGATGGACATTTTCATAAATCATGTATTGGAGCAAAACCTGGACCGGATTCTCAGGACGAACGGATTCTTCTGTCTCCTGGACTGGAGCAAAACCCGGACCGGATTCTGAGCACGACCGGATTCTGCGGTCTCCTGGATTGGAGCAAAACCCGGACCGGATTCTCAGGACGACCGGATTCTGCGGTATCCTGGATTGGAGCAAAACCCGGACCGGATTCCGAGGACGACCGGATTCTGCGGTATCCTGGATTGGAGCAAAACCCGGACCGGATTCTCAGGACGACCGGATTCTGCGGTATCCTGGATTGGAGCAAAACCCGGACCGGATTCTGAGGACGACCGGAATTGGACTCTTTTTTTTTTTTTTTTTTTAAGCCCTAACCCTGTTTCAGATGGACATTTTCATAAATCGTTGTCATAAACCATATATTTCAGATGGAAATTGTTTTCAAAAATCATGTATTTCAGATGGACATTTTCATGAATCATGTATTTCAGATGGAATTTTTTTTTTTTATCAAGTGTTTTAGATGGACATTTTCATAAATCATGTATTTCAGATGGACTTTTTTTTTTAAATCATGTGTTTCAGATGGACATTTTCATAAATCATGTATTTCACATTGGAAATTGTTTTAAAAAATCATGTATTTCAGAAGGAAATAATTTTCAAAAATCATGTGTTTCAGATGGACATTTTCATAAATCATGTATTGGAGCAAAACCTGGACCGGATTCTCAGGACGACCGGATTCTTCGGTCTCCTGGATTGGAGCAAAAGCCGGACCGGAGTCTCAGGACGACCGGAATCTGCGGTATCCTGGATTGGAGCAAAACCCGGACCGGATTCTGAGGACGACCGGAATTGGACTCTTTTTTTTTTTTTAAGCCCTAACCCTGTTTCAGATGGACATTTTCATAAATCGTTGTCATAAACCATATATTTCAGATGGAAATTGTTTTCAAAAATCATGTGTTTCAGATGGACATTTTCATGAATCATGTATTTCAGATGGATTTGTTTTTTTAAATCATATATTTTAGATGGACATTTTCATAAATCATGTATTTCAGATGGAATTTTTTTTTTAAATCGTGTTTCAGATGGACATTTTCATAAATCATGTATTTCACATTGGAATTTTTTTTTAAAAATCATGTATTTCAGAAGGAAATAATTTTCAAAAATCATGTATTTCAAATTGAAATTGTTTTAAAACATCATGTGTTCCAGATGGACATTTTCATAAATCATGTATTGGAGCAAAACCTGGACCGGATTCTCAGGACGAACGGATTCTTCGGTCTCCTGGACTGGAGCAAAACCCGGACCGGATTCTGAGCACGACCGGATTCTGCGGTCTCCTGGATTGGAGCAAAACCCGGACCGGATTCCGAGGAAGACCGGATTCTGCGGTATCCTGGATTGGAGCAAAACCCGGACCGGATTCTCAGGACGACCGGATTCTGCGGGATCCTGGATTCGAGCAAAACCCGGACCGGATTCTGAGGACGACCGGAATTGGACTTTTTTTTTTTTTAAGCCCTAACCCTGTTTCAGATGGACATTTTCATAAATCGTTGTCATAAACCATATATTTCAGATGGAAATTGTTTTCAAAAATCATGCGTTTCAGATGGACATTTTCATAAATCATGTATTTCAGATGGATTTTTTTTTTTAAATCATATTTTAGATGGACATTTTCATAAATCATGTATTTCACATTGGAAATTGTTTTTAAAAATCATGTATTTCAGAAGGAAATCATTTTCAAAAATCATGTATTTCAAATTGAAATTGTTTAAAAAAATCATGTGTTTCAGATGGACATTTTCATAAATCATGTATTGGAGCAAAACCTGGACCGGATTCTCAGGACGACCGGATTCTTCGGTCTCCTGGATTGGAGCAAAACCCGTACTGGATTCTGAGCACGACCAGAGGTCTCCTGGATTGGAGCAAAACCCGGACCGGATTCTGAGGACGACTGGATCGGATCAAATCCTGAACTGGATTATGAGGGCTAACCCATGATTCTTTGTTCTCAATGAAAAGTAATTACGAAGCATATTTTAAAATCTAACCCTTTGAAAAATAACCCCTCATAAAAAGACCCTTAGAAACGTAGTAGGTTCATAAATACAATTCATAAAACACATTTTGGAAATCTATTTTAGACATGATACATTACTGTCAGTATGGGTAAATGAAATAGAGATTCTACACAGTACAAATGAGGCCTTCATAGATTCATGATAAGATCATGTATACATGCATCTCTAAGCAAAGAAATGATTAAAGAGGAGAATGTGTGAATTTAACCAGAAATAATTCAATTTGCTGAAAGTCAAGGAACTCGGATGGATGGTGGGCCCTGGGCGTGGGACTGGAAAGTGGCAAGAAGGAGTGGAAGGACAGTGCACAACCGAAATTGGACTTTGTTTTAATTTTTTTTAACCCCTAACCCTGTTTCAGATAGACATTTTCATAAATCATGTATTTCAGATGGAAATTGTTTTCAAAAATCATGTGTTTCAGATGGACATTTTCATAAATCATATATTGGAGCAAATCCCGGACCGGATTCTGAGGACGACCGGATTCTGCGGTTTCCTGGATTGGAGCAAAACCCGGACCGGAGTCTGAGGACGACTGGATTCTATAACGAAATAACGAAGTGATATTATTGTCTATATATTGTCTGTCATTGTGATTTTAATCTTCCCGCCTCCTCCAACACAGAATTGTGACGTCTGGCGCATTTCAGTGACGTAAAAATCACATGAAATGCAACATGGCCGTTCAGACTGAAGTCGCATTGCAAAACATCGGATATGTATACGATTTAGGACCCCATATGAATGTGGCCTGGGCCCGATTTGAAAAAATCAGATTTGTGTTGTTCAGACTGTCATAAGAAAATCATATATGGGTCACATTTGGGCAAAAAAGTCAGATTTAGGCCACTTTAGCCTGCAGTGTGAACCAAATCTAAATCAAGGTTAGGATTATAATCGTGCTTTTAAAGGGCCAGTTTTCATTCAAATTGATCTTCATCCCAAATGAAACGCATCTAACGCAGCTAATTAAGGTCTGTAGAATTAAACTAAGCTAATTAAGATGTATAGAATCTTCCAGGCAGGTGTGCTGAAGCTGATGATGTTCTGCATGAGCTGGATTGAGCAGCTCTTTGGCCATTACTCACAAAGATTTAAATTTGTAAATTATCTCAGCTCTCTTCACATGAAACCATTTATCAAGTGACAATCGAGGTGACTACATCTCAATGTATGATCACTGTCATGGTCAAAAGGTTTTTTTTCTAATTTCTTTAATTGTCCATCCTTATCTGCAGAAACTTGTCCCACTAAAGGAAGATAAAGATAGATAGAGGTGAAGATGGCGGCGCGATCAGATGCAGCGGCTGCTCCGGGTCCCAAAGATGGTGCGTGTAGCTTGCTACAAAGGAGGAAAATTAAGGTTGACAGCACTCATGTTGTTTCATCATGACATTGATTAAACAACAGAATGTATGGCCATCCATTCAGCACTGAACTTTTGCCAAGACAGTCCACAGGCAGATGGGAATTTGTGTCATTGCTAATGATTTACAGCTAATGCTGGGAGAAGAATGACAAAAGCTGTTCCTTGACCAGCAATCAGACACTTAACAACAGCAACTGGGAGATCTTTAATCTGAGCATCCAGTTGAATGGTCTAGAAATCTGAACCTATGATTAATGTGCATTTTTCCCAAGAACTTATTGGAACTGAATTTTATATACTCAGAAGGGAATGTCCACACTTGTTTGGAACTGCAGATTAATGGGTGTAATTATTTCAGTCCTTTCTGTGAGGACAAATCTCATTGCTTCACCATACAGTGCCACTCTAGGGTTAGTGGAAGGTCGTTTTCTACTTCATGACAGCGCCGCAACGAACCGCATAAACGTCTGACTCCCATTTCTCGAAACTTTCACTGTATGAAGCACTGACATTTGTCTTCATAAACATTACTAGAACAGATAAATCCACATAATTTTAGCCATATAATGTATGTGACATCCAAATTACAGCTGTATGTAGCCGAAGCAAAAGACAAGAACAATCGGTCTGCCAGACTTGCACAGTCATGACAGGAATGACAAAGACAGAACAGCAGAGCTCTGTTAAAACTTTAAAAAGCTCCAGTTTAAAGGTGACCATGTCAGTGGGAAGGTATTACAGTTGCTGAAGTCTAACGGGATCCAGATGAAGAAGTGGCTCTACCGGTCGGGTCTCTGCAGGCAGAACACTTTGGCTTTATGGTCTCCTCCGGCGGTGATGGCGACTGATGCTTCTCTGTGAACACACACACACACACACACACGCACGCACACACGTATGAAAAAGGTACTGCACAAATTTATTAATTTATTATTAATTTACCCATGATAGAGAGAGAGCGCATCAGGACAACAAAGCATGTTTAACCATTAATTTAAATTTTATGGACAACTCCTGACTAGGGCTGGGTATCGAGTTCGATACTTTTTAGGCACCGACCGAATTGCCTCGATACTACCGAGTATCGAAAAACGTCTTGTCGTTCGGTACCAAATTTCGATACCTAACGCCAGTTTAAGGGGTTAATCTCATCACCGTCAGTGAGCCAATAATCCTGCAGCACTAGGTGTGTTTGACTAGAAGCGGCGCGGCGCTGATTGATGAGTGTTTGACCTCCACAAAAGCGTTTCGAAAGCGCACGGAGCAGTCCGCTCTTTAAATCGCGCGGTTTGTTTATTATACACAGACTGAAGCACGCGTGACGCTCGCGGTCATTTCAGTGTCTGCCGCCTCTCTAAATGAGGACACAAACACATGAACAACATCTCCAGACCTGCTCTGAGAGTCACTTCATGAGCATTTTACCGTTTGATTCGAGTAAAACTAGCCTCATATCATATACACACAGAACTGTAAAGGTATTACAGGCAACCCGTCAAAATAAAAGTTCGGTTTAACTTGGAAGACTGCTGCAGAAATATATTAATATTGTTCAGTAGACAGCACTGCTACTACTAGGCTACTATTTAAATTAAAACTTTTTTTTTTTTTTTGTAATGATCACACAACAGTTATTCCATGTTTTAATTTTAATAGTAACCCCCCTTTGTTTGCCAAAATAAATAAACTTTGATTTTCAATAATTTAAAGATAAATTAAATTAATGTTTTATGTCTTCATTTGAAAACTAGATACAGAACACAGAATTTCTGAGGAAAAATAAAACATTTCATAAGGCTATTTTAAGAATAAATTTAAACTAAGTTGTTATTATGCATTCAAATAATTAGACATACTACACCAGAATTTAATAACAATAAAACATATGGTGAAAGAAAATAAAACACCCACTTATGAAAGTGGATGAAGATTTACAATTTCTTGAAGTCTTTAACAACCTAGAAATGATTATTCTGTCTGAGCTTTGTGTTTTAAAATGAACACACACTAATGTAAACGTAGCCTAACAGATGTGTAAACTGAAAACTATTTGAACTTTATTAAAATTATTTATTTATTTATTGTGTTGGATATATTTTGTTCCTTTTGTGCAGTGGCTCAGGAGATGAGGCTTTGAGTCTGTATAAATATCAACAAGCTAAAAAAAATAGTTTTTTGAGATAATGTAATCTTATTAAAACTGTTTTCATAAAACTGGTATCGAAAAAAGTATCGTTCAGGAACCGGTATCGAACTCAAGGTATCGGTATCGGTATCGATATCGAAAAGTTTTGAACGATACCCAGCCCTACTCCTGACAAACTTTTATGAATATATATCCTCATGTTTGTTTTTATGATGATTGAAAGCTTAAAATGACATGAGGTCGAGCAAATGATGACAGATTTTACATGTTTGGGTGAACTTTCTATTTAACACAATCAGTTCCTTTTTGAAAAATGAAAGCAGAGCAGATTGAAGTGATCTGGGCCCGTATTCACAAAACATCTTAAGGCTAAAATGAGCTTCTAACTCGCTGTTTTAGGAGAAAATCTTAAAAATAGTGGGTGTGTAGGACTCCTAAATTTTTCCTCAGAGTATTTCACAAAGCGTTTATCACTAAAACTAGCTCCTAAATCTGTGAAACGTTAGGAGTACTGAAGAGGACTCCTAAGTCACTAAGACCAACTCACAACTATCCTAAAATGGCTGTTGCCAGCAATCTGCCTCAGAATATAAACATTTTAGAAACATTTGATGATAATGAGCTTTTAAAAAGGTATCGCCTTTAAGGTTTGGAGGTTATCCCAACTCCAAATTTTCCTTTGATTATATCCTTTTCATTAACCAGTTGGGCAAGAAGTTACAGCTTTCCTTGAGTCCGGTTTGGTTTACTTTTACGTTTGCATGTCTTACTATCAGCCATGATTATTCTACTCTGTTAAGTAAAAGGCAGTTTATATGCATCCACTACGAGAAGCATACATGTAAGAGACTGAGAATTAGCCAAGGGTTCCAGACCCTTTTTAAGTGGGCTTCAGCCCCCCTATTTGTCGTCTTAGCCCTCCTAAAACTATAACCAGCTATCTGAATGATCAGCCCAGTGCGGCTTCCTCAAGAAAGTTTATCATTTTCGCTCGTTTACTGATCTCAATGTGGTAATCACGCACTGTGATAGATCGTTAATGTGCACTCACACATTTGAATGAAGAGTGCATGCACTGAGAGGCACTGCACAGACAGCACACCAGCATGGTCTCATGAAATTGCGTTTCAATGGCACAAATTTCTGTTTCTATTTGGTGTGCTTATGATACGCACCTTGCCCACACCCCTATTCCTAATCATTGTGTCTCATATGCACGCCAAAGTCAGTTTTTTGTGTATAAATAGCACACCAAATACAAACAGAAGACTGTGCAATTGAAACGAACTTGCGTGAGACGGTCATTCACTTTCGCGTCCTCTCAAGCGAATAAGCAAATGTACAAAATATTGTGTCACAATGGCTGTCTTGACGAGTATCCAAGTGAACGCAGTCAGCTACATCTTAAACATAAACCGTTAAGAAAATATTGGATGTTTGTCAGTATGTATTTCTTATACTAAGCTAATAATGTTAATCAAACAACAAAAGAAAAACATGAGAATCACTCACTAAGTAACTTCTGTAACTTTAAATGGTAATTGTTTTCATAAGCACAGTAAAATACTGTTTATTTAGGTAATTTGTATCTCTGAGGGCTAAGCCCCCCTAAAGATGAAATCCCAGAACCGCCCCTGCAAATTAGCTGAACATATATTTGTTTAATTAGTGACACTTAACTGCATGTTAAAACCTTTATTTGAATGTGGCAATTAACATTATTTTTTAAACCTTTATTTTGATATGGCAACTTAATACCGTGCTCTACAATATTTCTATGAATAAATCTCTGTCAGAGACCCCTATCAGCCAATCACTGTGTGCATAGTTAGTAAGCATGCAGATGTCATCCATAGCAACAAGGTCAACCCCGCCCTTACTCTTAGCTTAAGACTTCTCTCTATTCCTTAGTAAAAGTTTGTCTCAGCAGCTTTGTGAATAGGTTTTAACCTGTTAACGTTTACCAGAGCGACGGCGCACTGAAGCGTTTTTTCCCCACTAGTTTAATGTTTATGAATGAATTTAACGTGAAAGAATATCATTAATCTTGGCAAACTATATATCATTCTGGAGGTCTAAGCCTCAAGCATCGACGACAGATCGCTGTTTTTCGATGGAAAGCTTATAAGGAATGTATTTGCTACATTTGTGTAAGCAGTACACATCAAAACATGCAGAATAAAAAAGCCGTACGTACCTTTATCATTGTAATAACGAGCCACAAACACGTCCACTGCTGAAATCCCAGTTTAGTTAGAGAGGTAAGGGTCCACAGAACAACATCCCAGCGAGCACTTTTAGTCCAGCGAAACAATAAAATTGTAATAAGGATGAATATTCCTTTGTTTACGTTTCATTTCTTCGGGAGAGTTATTGTTCGCATCCATTATGGAATAAATTACGCTCAAAAACAGTGTCTTGGTGGTACAAAAACAACACGGTGTTGTAGCATACAGTTTTACAAACAGAATGAGACCGTCCACGGAAAAAAAAGTCTCAGAAAAGCGGAATATAGTTTATTTGAATTTGCCGCTCTCTCCAGCCAGCCGTGACGCACGCTGTGACGCAGCTGTCATCTGAGCGATCTGACTTAGCGATCTGCTTTTTACATAAAAAAACTGTTGTTTTTTTTCTTCTACATTTTTTATATGTGTGTGTGTGTATTGTGTGGGGAATGTGGCCCATCTGTATGATTATCATCTGAATGGACGGACATCAGCGTGTGTTTACTGACTCTATGACCATGTCTGCCAATATCACTTCATGTCTGGCAATCAGAATACTTCAGTATACATACTATATACAAAGCATTTTTTTCTATTTTTTTTCCTTTTTTATTACTCAAATAATTATTTTTGTATTTTTTAGTGCTCAAATAAATCTGTATTATTTTATAGTTGAAAATCTATGCAGGAATATGTATAATGACTAAAATAGTTTGTATAATTCTGCAATCCATTTGGTGGTTATTTTTCCTCAAACAGGGGGGTGGGAGGACTATAAACTTTGTCCATGCTTAGCATGAGAATCCAACTCTTTAAAAGTGTAAACAACTCCGAATGGACGAAACAGCATTGTACCCCCCTTTAACCTACAGAATACTTGGTTTAACAGACTAACCTGTTCAGCACAAAGTCGAGGATCTCAGCCGAGTGTCCACGGTACTCGGACATCATGACTCCTGACCTCGCGTCCCACAGAGTGACCACACCGGCCAGATTACAGGTGGAGATGACCGCAGACGTCTCTTCCCACTGCAGGTGCACTACACCCACCTGACACACACACACACTTATCAAGCCCTTCAGCAACACACAGATGATATGAGAGAAGACTTTCATGTGCTGTATTTATGGCCTCTCAGTTTTTACCTCATGTTTACACCGATGTCTGAGGCTCTGTGAATTCGTATCATAAATGGCCAGGGTGCCGTCCAGATATGCAACAGCAACTAGGGGTAACCTGAAAGTCAAGTCACCTTGATTTTTATAGCACTTTATAAAAATGTTAAAAACAGCTCCTCCTGCTTGTAGAGCATCACCGGCTGTGACTAACCCTGACCAGCAGCTTAAAAACATGGAGCAGCTTACAACACATCAAAACACTACTAAATACTGATGCCTTGATGAAAATTATTTGTTTTGATATATAGATATATATATTTTTTTTTTTTACATTAATAGACTATTTGCTTTACTTACACATTACAAAATCCCACAGATTCTACAGAGTTGGAATCCTGCTCCTGCATAGTCTCTTTTGCTTCACTGTTTTCATTGGAAAATGAGCATAACACCTAAAAAAAAAAAAGAAAAAAAAAAAAAAAAAAAAAAAAAAATCACATTTCAAGCGTCACACATGAAGCTTTATGATGGCGTTCAAGTGATGATCTACATCAGATCACATCGACGTCCAGTGCTTGGAAAATAACACTAAACTGTAACTGGACACTCGTCACAGTGCTGCTGGAAACGTCCAGATCTCGCTTCAAACCCAATCGTAATACAAATATAAATACATATTTGACAAGTCATTGTGTGAACATTTGACTTCTGATAAATTGCTATTGAGTTGGGTGGAAAAGGTAACAAAGCATTTAAAGTGTAGCATAAAATTCATAAACTACATTAAGAAAAACAGAAAACTTATCAGTGTTTTTATTACACTACTACAGCTTCAGCTGTCAGAGAAACTCTCCTCTGAAACACTTCTGCGTCCGACAGCACTGAGAAACGCCAGTCACACGCTTCCCTGATCTATTAAATAACACATAAAAACAGCAATGCAGGGTCACGAGTAAAAACACTGATGTGGGCACAGCCGTAACTCTACTCACCTTCCCTGTGGATGTGTTGATGAGTTTAGCCTGGCCATCCACTGACCCCGTCAGAGCCAGCGTTCCCTCTTTATTACACGCTATAGAGGTCAGCGCTCCCTGGTGACCATCATGACCTGAGAAATCAACACAGACACAATCTCTTCTGTAGCACTGAACTTTTCTGATGACAACCCACATAAATGTAGGGTCAACAACTCTTTAATAAGTGAAGTGAAGTGACATACAATAAACTGATTCTTTTTTCTTATTTCTCCCTGTGTGATTGTGTCATCATCTCACATACTGTGCATAGAGATCAAACACTCAAAAGTGTTGAAACAGAACAACCCAACTGAACACAACTTGAGTAAAGAATGGCACGAGCCGGCCAGCATCTGCCCTGCAGCACAAACAACATGAATATCTTTCTTTCTGAGTGTCCCACTTGAATATCACTGTCACTAGGAGGGACAATATAACAAATATCATATAATTGACATTTCATAATTCGCATCACCACTTTTTGAGATTACAAAAAAACTAAAACATAATCGACTGCATTTACATGAACACTCACCAAGAAAGGTATTTTGACACAAGTGTGTGAATTTGACCATTCAAGTGCAATTAGCTGCCAGAATGTGACAAAGTTCACTCGCGCTGCGTGACCGGAGGTTTATTTGAGTTCGCTTCAGTGTGTGCGATTAGAGAGCACCAACCTTTTTCTCTGCTTATTGTGCTTGAATGGAAAACCACAAGGATTACAAATTATTTCAAATTATAAACTTTTGTGATAGCACAGCACTACAACATAACTTGAGCACAACCGCAATAGAGATCAAGTCACACTTATTTATATAGCGCTTTATACAACACAGATTGTGTGAAAGCAGCTCCACCCCTAAATCTGACTACTGTGGTCAAGACATCTCAAATGGCTGGACACTTAACTGACAGTAAGAGCTTCAACCTTGTTTCAAACTATATGACACAAAAGAAATTGAAGACTGCTTTTGTCCACAGAATAGAAAACTACATTGGACTCCAGTGCCTTGACAAAGCAAACACTAGGGGAGAAAAAAGAAAATGAAACATGGGTGTACAGCAATACACAATAAAGCGCTATATAAATGCATCATTCATTCATTCATTCATTCAAACAACCTTAACCCTTTGTGCTGTACAGGTTTGAGACATCATGACGGCGAGTAAATAATGCCAGAACTTTCATTTTGTGTGAACTACCCCACTGTAACGGCACCAGTGACCCTCGGAGGAAAGCGGGCGATACGTGAAGGATGATTTACCTTTGATGACATAAACTGCATTGCCTTGTTTTAAGTCCCACAGACGTAAACTTCCGTCTTCGTAGCCCACAATAGCTCTCTTTCCTGTGCAACAAACAGACACTTAGAAGACAGAACAGCAGACAGTCAGTAGCTCAGAGACAGCCTCAGCTCTCACCGTCAGGAAGGATCTTCCCGCTGGTCGCTTGGCAGCTGGGCCCTTGAAACGTCTTGCACTCTCCGCTCGGGATCTTCCACATCCAGACGTTCCCATCAGCTGCTCCGGCCAGCAGGACCGGGGCACAGGGGTGCCACTCCAACCACTGCAGCGCAAGACGCACGCTTCAAATACTGTCCACAAACACCAGCAATGCAAGCAGAACTAACTTACTTCCAGGTCTCCAACTTCAAAAGACCAGATTTCCTCCTTGTTCTCCACTTTCCAGATCTTAATGAGACCGCTCATATCACCAGACACCACCAGCTTGGAGTCGCAGCTGAACGCGGCGCATGTGACAGAATCCTTGTGACCTGCCATGAATCAGAGAGAAGCAGGTTTGTGCTGATGGATACAGAGCGTATAAAACGAAGAACGATCTGCTCACGCTTGTCTTCTACAAACCTGTGCACTCAAACAGCACGTCTCCATCAGACACGCTCCACACGAACGCCCTGTCATCCTCTCCGCCGGTGACAGCGAGACTGTTGGTCACTGGGTCCAAACTAACACAAAAGACAGAACCTGCGAATCAAAAACAGCATTCAGTAAGAGCTAATGACAGACGAAGTGTTTCTGACAGACGCTGAGGTGTGTGGAGTCACCTGTGTGTTTGGAGAAGGTCAGATCACTGTCATCCTGCTCAGACTCCATCTCATCCTCCGTCTCCCATCCATCATCATCCGCATCCCCAGCCTCAGCGAAATCTACATCCTCCAGCTCCTCCGCCAGATCCTCTGAACACATACATGCATGACTTTAATTTCTTTTTGAGGACTTTCTATTTTTATTGTCCATCCCAACCACCAAAACATTTTTACTTTACATGTAAAATAGAATATTTACTATGTTTACTCTTCTGGAGACATTTGGTCCTAACAGTGTCTCTCTCTCTCTCACACACACACACATTCTCTCAGACACACACAATCACACACACACTCAGGGCTCGACAGTGCGAGCATTTCACTCGCATTTGCGACTAAAAATAGATGTGTGCGAACTGGAAAATGTATTTAGGAGCACAAGTGCGAATACAAAACAAAATGCAAAACAGCCTAACTTATACAGTAGCCTATAACAAACGTATTAATTTATTCTGTTTATTTATGGAAAAATTGCGATGCAGCCTCATATGATTACTTTAGAACTTTAAAAAGGCAACGGTTTAATTTAAATGAGCACAGATGAGAAGAAAAGCGGAGCGAGTTAAAGTGAAGACGCGCTGAATGACGCACATTCGCCACTAGAGGGCGCTGCCGCTGCCGTTACCCCGGTAACCCAGTAAACAAATCAGCTGCGCTACTTTCCTAAAACTGTGTAAATAATGTTTCACACTCAGTCATTTAGATATTTATATTCGCTTTAGTCTTCACAATAGCATCAAATAATTCTTACTTAAAGACTTAATGAGCTATTTATTTTCAAACATTGTTTCTAAGCTAAAGCATGGCCCATCCACTGATCTATAATAGAGAACAGTGGGCCTATCTATATATCAACGACTGATTCGTTATTATTGTTCAGTAACACAAGTTCCATTAGTTAACATGAAAAAAACAATGACTGTATTTATTAATAATGCTATCTTAATTTCAACTTTTAATAATACATTATAAAATCAAAAGTTGTCTTAATATAATTCAATGAAGCTAACATTAATAAAAAACATACAACTATGTTAGTTAATCAACATTAACAAAGAATATTAACTACTGCAACAATTAGCTATTGCACATTTTTAGTTAATGTTCACCTGCTTTAACTAATGTTAACAAATGGGACTTACTTACCTATTGTTCTTTCGTTCATTTGAACAATCTTTTGCACTCTAATCTTGAAACACTTGTTTACTTTATATTTTTATGCATTTTTTATAAAAGTCTTTTAGTAAATTATCTTTAATAAAGTTATCTAACCTGTTAGGACGACAACACTTTTTTTCACTTAGAAATTATATATTGTGATTTAAAAACAAAAACATATACCGTGACAAAAGCTTCAATGATTATTGTGAAAATATTATACCGACACAGTTTAATAGGATTATAACTAATTACATAATTAGCCTATTAAATAGTGTCTGAACTAAAATTATTTAAAAACCTTGTGTACTTTCTGTATTCTGATAAATTAAATAATTGTGATTGTAAATGTCTCTTTGTATCCCCTTATTAAGCTAAAATACCTACTTTGAAAAATTTGCATTGCGCCCCTAAATTGTTTTAATGCGCTCCTAAATTTTTTGACTTGGGAGCACATGTGCTCCTTGGGGAAAAGGTAAGCGTCAAGCCCTGCACACACTAAAGTTCGAGTCGAAAGTCGAGTTCGAGTCTCAGGTCCGGCAGGGATTGTAGGTGGAGGAGTGAATAACCAACACTCTCTCCACCCTCAATACCACGACTGAGGAGAGACCCTTGAGCAAGGCACCGGACCCCCAACTGCTCCCCGGGCGCCGCAGCATTAGCTGTCCACTGCTCCGGGTGTGTGTTCACTACTGAGTGTACACTTGGATGGGTTAAATGCAGAGCACAAATTCTGAGTATGGGTCACCATACTTGGCCGTATGTCACTTCACTTTCAATCACACACACACACACTCTCTCTCTCACACACTTTCTCTCTCACACACACACACACTCTCTCTCTCTCTCTCTCTCTCTCTCACACACACACACACTCTCTCTCTCTCTCTCTCTCACACACACACACACACACACTCAATTCAATTCAATTTCAATTCAATTCATATTGCTTTATTGGCATGACATAGATACATATTGCCAAAGCATTGTACATAGCAGAATAAAAAACAAAAATATATAATATAAATCCATAAATAAACAAAACAATTGTAAAATACATCCATATATATATTTATATAAACATCAATGGTACTACTAATGCAGATGTGTTCACTCTTTACTTCTTAGTTTGTGGCATTTATAAATATGTTGTGCTACCAAAGAGGAAGCAGGTCCTTCAGCGAGTAATATTCTTAATTTGTCATTTTGATGAAGTGACTGGAACTCAGGAATAATCTGCTGTATTTGACTGTACAGTGCGTCTCTTAAGGACGTGTATTTGTCTCAGTGGAGGAGAAAGTGTTCCTCCGTCTCAACTGATCCAGATCTACATTCCTTACAGATTCGCTCTTCTTTAGGTAACCACGTCTTTCTATGTGGTCCTCTTTCTATGGCCAGCTGGTGGTCACTCAGTCTGTACTTCGTCAGTAAATGTCTGAGTTATATTCCTGACTGAGATCAGATAATCAGCCAGACTGTACTCTCTGTTGAGTTTCAGATAGCATTGGAGACGACTTTGGTCTTTGGTTTGTTCTTTCCAGTGCTGTATGTATGTCTCCTTCTCTTCATTCATCATTTCTTTGATTCTTCCAGGTTTTTCAGGGTTGGTGATATTGAGTGCTTTGTTAGTCAGATCTGACACCAGTACACAAAGATGACTTTTTTGGGCACTCATTTTTTGTGTTTGTAGTGCTTTAAAATGAAGAGAATCTTCAGAACTAGAGTTTAAGTGGATCCAGAACTTTAAAACTCTTTTTTTAATGATTAGATTTAGGGGTAGACGGCCTAACTCCG
>NC_136741.1:32707500-32795000 GCF_936440315.1 Barbus barbus | reverse complement strand
AAACTTTCACAATAAATTAAACTAATCTAATAAATTATTATACAATAAACAAGGAATCCACTTCTCTCTGCACAAAATATAGATGTTCAGATGAAGGTTTTTGTTTTTGGTTGGAGCTGAATTGTAATTCTTCCTCAGTGCCAATTGTACAAATCCATGTTCATTCTTAATGTAGGTGTCTACGATCTGGAATCAAATAAGAGAAATTAAAACGCTGCGTTATTTAATTTGACTGGCATATAAACAGGTGTTGATGAGCGGAAATGACCCTGAACTGAACATCCGACCGGTATCTGAATGATGTGCTCAATCTGCTGAAGAAATGTCATGATGAGTGCCTCACTAATGCAGAAGAGATTAATACAGAACCGATGGTTTGCAAAAATCATCATGTCAAAATTGTATTTGGTTCTTAAAAGAGTGAACTGGAACAATAGAGGTTGAGATCAAACAAATATACAAATATTACCATCTGAAGGGGATCTCTTCCAGATCGCTCTCATTTTTCTACTACACCTGTAATTCTGTCTCAGTTCTACTCTCCTCAGTTTAGCACAAATTTCAACTTGTGCTTCGCTGAATGCTGCTCACAGTTGCACTTGGATCAATCTGACTTGGACTTGGATGCCGATTATCTGACTTGGATGCCGATCAACATCTTAGCCCCATGAATTCTGCCTGGCTTAAGGTAGCAAATGCAACTGCTCCCCTTAAGCCTCACAAGCACAAACCAAAATCAGAACTGTGGCATAAGACAAAACTGTAGAAAGGCAGAACGAAATTGGAAAAAGGACAGGCTGCATATCTCTCTTCAAATGTTCAGAGACTCTCTTACATCTTACCAGACTGCAGCTAAGTCTGCGAAAGCTGCATATTTTTCTAATTTAATTTAAACTAATCACTCTAAACCTAAGGTTTTGTTTTCAGTTATTCAATCTGTTACTAATCCTTCCGTTAACACTTTGCCTGTTGCCTCTGTTGCTCTCTGTGAAAGCTTCTTCAGATATTTCAGTGGCAAAATTACTAACTTCTGCCCCACTTTAGTCCTTCTATGAGTGCTTTTTGAAGGCTCTTCATGACATTCATCTGATTTAGCTGAGGGTTAGAGGTCAATGTCAATTTATTTCTAGAGCACAACAACAACTTGAAGTTGACCAACGCACTTTACATATAGACACATATAAACAACATTCAAAACAAAACAGAGCAAAACAGTTTAAAGAGATTAAGATTAAGGGGAAGTCGTGGCCTAATGGTTAGAGAGTCGGACTTGTAATCCAAAGGTTGTGGGTTCGAGTCTCGGGCCGGCAGGGATTGTAGGTGGGGGGACTGAATGTCCAGCGCTCTCTCCACCCTCAATACCACGACTGAGGTGCCCTTGAGCAAGACACCGAACCCCCAACTGCTCCCCGGGCGCCGCAGCATAAATGCTGCCCACTGCTCCGTGTGTGTGTGTGTGTGTGTGTGTGTGTGTGTGTGTGTGTGTGTGTGTGTGTGTGTGTGTGTGTGTGTGTGTGTGTGTGTGTGTGTGTGTGTGTGTGTGTGTGTGTGTGTGTGTGTGTGTGTGTCTGTGTGTGTGTGTGTGTGTGTGTGTACACGTTGGATGGGTTAAATGCAGAGCACGAATTCCGAGTATGGGTCACCACACTTGGCTGAATGTCACTTCACTTCAAGTTGAAGTTTATTTGTATAGCGCTTTTTATGATACAAATCGTTACAAAGCAGCTCTACAGGAATTTAAGTTTCCACAATATATTTAGATATTGCAGAACCTTAATATATTTAAATTATGGCAAAATTTGTTAATTGTGTATGTTGTCTGAGCGTTGGCATCCTCTGAGGGGTTGGCATCATCTTTTCTCAGGTGTTCGGTCATCTCAGATCATTTAAGGGTTGGATCCAGACTGAAGCTTCTGTCATTCCTAGTTACCACGGGATGTTAATCAACAGAGAAACAAATAGAGACATAATTAGCGTAGCTGCTGTTCCATCTAAGCAGAAATTATTTGTTCAACCCAAGCTAAAGAATAATAATAATGTACATTTGATCAGATATAACTGCAGTACAAGATTATAAGATGCATTATGTGAATGCTTGGCTAAAGAGATGTGTCTTTAATCTAGATTTAAACAGAGAGAGTGTGTCTGAACCCCGAACGTTATCAGGAAGGCTATTCCAGAGTTTGGGAGCCAAATGTGAAAAAGCTCTACCTCCTTTAGTGGACTTTGCTATCCTAGGTACTACCAAAAGTCCAGAGTTTTGTGACCTTAGCAAATGCTCATTTTAGAAGAAAATTTCAAACAGCACAAAGATTTTCTTTCTTTCTTTTTTTTTTTTTTAAATGTGTTCTTAGTTAGATCTGTGACTGAATTGTGGTTGCTGCTGTAACAATACAATTTCCTGTGAAGGATTAATAAAGTATTTAATAATAATAAAGGCTTTGCATCTGAACTCTTCACTTATTTCATTAGGAGTGCAGAAGAAAATCACTCAAATCTATTGCTTTGCTGCTGTTGTCAAGTCAAGTCACCTTTATTTATATAGCACTTTTAACAATGTAAATTGTGTCAAAGCAACTGCACAATATCAAAAAAGGAAAATAGTGCGTCAATAATGTAAAATGAAAGATGAAAAAAAAAGATTTTCAGTTAAAGGCATTTGATTATTGAATGCAGTGATGTCATCATCCAGCTCAGTTCAGGTTAAACAGTGTCTCAAGACTAAGAGCACCTGTGAGAAACCAGCTCAGTCTCCTCTGGAGAACCAGCAGTTCAAGCCTTAAATTAATGAATGTCAAGCGAAAGACAAAAGTCTCTACTTCAATAAAATACAGGCTGTTCCAGATCTGAAGATGATGACTGTATAATATTGTAATGTTTTGGATCGTTTATGTCTACAGAGATTCCTGATGAGAAGAGTTTGTGAAGCCACAGGATCAGAGAAGAAGAGTATAATATACATAAATCAACATCATGAGGGCTAGAAACATTCCATAATCCATCACATCAAATACAGATGTTGTCTCCTGAATAAACATCTGCAGCACGCGCTGATCAGTGTGACGTCACCGCGCGCGCAGTCAGACGTTCCCGCCTCTCAGTCCCCGCCACACGTGATTCCCGAATCAAAGATCCAGTATGGCGGAGTCTGTCAGACGGGGTTTCTGTCGCTTCTGCGCGGTTCGGGGGAATGCAGGTGACTGCCGTTAATCAGGTGAGCGAACACCGGACACACCGACGGCATCACGAGCCGCTGCTGCTGCTGTTCGGTCGCTGAGGTTCTACAGCAGCTTCCGTTAACGACGACCGAACAGATTCAGAAAACCTCTTCTATCGATATCAGCTGTTAGGACGGAAGCAGCTTGGACTGGTTTTGTGTGATTGTTGTGGTTAAATGAGCGATGGCCAATGATGAGGCGGATCGAGATGGGCGGGTTAGACACGAGCAGCCCGTTTTTGTGAATGAGCTTGAGGGAGTACTGCCATGACTCAACACACACACACACACACACACACACACACACACATGTTGGTTTTTGTGGTTTATGGGGACTCTCCATAGGCATAATGGTTTTTATACTGAACAAACTGTGTGTGCTATTGCCCTACACCAACCCTACACCTAAACTTAGCCCTCACAGGAGACTTTGTGCATTTTTAGATTTTCAAAAAAACACCATTTAGTATGTTTTTTAAGTCTTTTGAATTACGGGGACATAGGCAGTGTCCTCATAAACCACCTTCATATTGTAATACCTCTGTCATACCCATGTCATTATACACATTTGTGTCCTCATAAAACCACACACACACACAGACACACACACACACACACACATGCTCTCTCTCTCTCTCACACACTCACACACACACACACATACTCTCTCTCACACACTCTCACACACACACACACACACACGCCCACACATACTCTCTCTCTCACACACACACATACTCTCTCTCTCTCACACACACACACACACACACACACACACACACACATACTCTCTCTCTCACACACAGACACACACACACACACACACACACACACACACATACTCTCTCTCTCACACACAGACACACACACACACACACACACACACACACATACTCTCTCTCTCTCACACACACACACACACACACACACACACACACACACACACACACATACTCTCTCTCTCACACACAGACACACACACACACACATACTCTCTCTCTCACACACAGACACACACACACACACACACACACACATACTCTCTCTCTCACACGCACACACACACACACACACACACACACATACTCTCTCTCTCACACACACACACACACACACACACATACTCTCTCTCTCACACACGCACACACACACTCACTCATGTAGTGTGTTAAGGAGATGTTCAGATGCACTGGCGGTTGTTTTAGGATCAGATGCCTGACTGAAGGAACAGCAGCTAACGTATATTTAAAATAGATGGAAGATCAAAACAAAGCTCTAGCTAATGTTCAGTGTGTGGGTCATATGCTGCTATAAGTAATCTTCTGTTAGATGTGTCTTGTTTGTTTAGGTGTTGATTCAGGAGATGGCAGATGGCTTTATGATCTGTTTAGGCTTTATGATCCCTCCTCAGACTGTCAGGAGATTAGTAGACATGTGCTCCATGACCGACTTTCACCAAACAGCCCAGCGCCCCAAACCACCCCCCCGGTGTCCGTCTGGTGAGGGCAGAAACACAGGTCACTTCTGGAGGAGAAAGAAACACACAAGACCTGATGGTCCGGAAGACCTTGAGATCACTTCAGATTCAAATAGCTTTATTAGCACTGTCTGTGTCTCTGTGCGTGTGTGTGTGTGAGAGAGCGAGTGTGTGTGTGTGTGTGTGTGTGTGTGAGTGAGCGAGTGTGTGTGTGTGTGAGCGAGTGTGTGTGTGTGTGTGTGTGAGCGAGTGTGTGTGTGTGTGTGTGTGCACGTTCATTTGTTTGCATTGCCCTTTGAACTGAGGAAGTTAGCCCTGCTATTTTCTCTTCCACTGTCGAATGCGGTTGTTGTACAGCTGCTCCAGAATGTGTCCATGTGAAAGGTCCCTTCTGAAGATGAGAAACCATTAATAAATTCCATTAGAGATGCAGAGCTTCATCTTAATGTATTGGAGGACTTTAACAGCAGTGTCTGATGCTAATCTCGCTGTTCACAGAATCAAATGATGGCATACGTGTGATGCTCTCTCTCATTGATGGTTTGTGTTTGATGTTGTGAGTCCAGTCTGTAAATAAGAGCTTTAGTTCATGGATCTCTGTTTTCTAACAGCTACTGGCTGGATTTGTCGAGACGAGGAGCAGAAACCACTGCTGTGCTGGAACTAGATCTGAAGTTTTGATAACGCGTCAGCCGCTCCAAACATCATGACTTCCCAGAATCATTCAGGTATGTGTCTCAGTGTGTAATAAGATCTGTGAGCAGATGAAGAGGCTTCAAGCTGTTAGGGTTAGAAAAGGAGCAGAAGTGGTCAAAGCCTCTTCACTGATGTAAGTAGGAGATCTGTGTTTGTGTATGAGTTTCATCTTCTGGCCTGAGCCGGTAATCCCGGATTCGTTTAATGATGTAATGGGTTTTCCAATCAAACACAGCGGAGCAATCTCAAGCGCCAGTTACGCTACAGAAATCCTGCTGTAGTTTTATAGTGATAATAATGAAGCACGTTAGAGTGTGTTTATTAGGAATGTCATTGGGTCAGTTGTTTTGATTTGTCCAGTAGCTTTGTTTTAGCATGATTATGGCCTGCGGTTAGCATTAGCATCCTTTCAATCAATGAAGATTTAATGAGCATTTTTTAAATTAAGGAATAATTTATGAATTAAATGTGTTTTCTCTTATTTTGTCCTCTCTGTTCATAATTTTCCTTTTTCTAAGAATGTTCTTTATTATATGTTTAACAGAAATAGTTTTGCTTCTCGCCAATTCAGGTGCTTAAGATCCTGTATGAAGGACATTTAATGAATTGCATGATTTTGATAATCTCTAGCATACATGGTTGAGCGTGTGATGTGGACTCCCATCATCCGTCAGGGTTGGTCAGACTGTGGCTCTGTCAGCGTCGTGAGGACAGACTGCGAGCCGATGAAAAGCGACAGGCGTAACTGCAGCTCTCTGATTGTCGTGTTTTATTAGTTCCATCCCTCTTCTGATCCGTTTCTCATGTTCATATTTATCTGAGGACTGAAAGCCTGCTCCACGCTGCAGCAGCTTAACTCGCTGCTATTTATAGATCCGCGCGGATCCCGCTCATGCGCAGAACAAACAAGTGTGCCGATTGTTTCTGTCCCTCCAGAAGACAGCAGATCCGTCCATCTGACTCGCAGCGCTCTGTCCAGCAGCTATTTGCTCCTCTGTAAGACTCTGAACAAAGGAAGGCTTCCCAGCGCCCCAGCCTCGTTTGCAGATCACGCATGGAAGCGTGCTGATTTTAATTGCGGTCGGCCTGGACAAACAAGACCGAAGGGAGGGAGGAACGGAGACTGGATGTTCTGCCAACAACTGACCGGTCCAATTACAATCTACACCGAACCGTCGCTGCCATCCTACCTTTTGACATTTCAGTCATTTGTCTAAGACACTGATGTAAAGATCCTAATGATATCAGCTCATTTTCCTGTACACATAATGGTTGCTATCTGGTAATAAATGAATAACAGATCTTCTTTACACACTGATCAAGCAGTTTAAGATGCTGCAACTATTATTGTGACAGTACAGCAACCAATGACAAGTAAATACTATAAATTCACAGAAACATTTTCTTATATTGTATTGGTGCTTTTGTACCGTGTTACTTTAGAAAAACGTCAGTCTCAGTGGCAATATAATTCATAATATTTGTTGTATATATTGTGCATTTTTTGTGGTGTTGATTGACATTTTTGCGGAGGCTCTGCTGTGTATAATGTGCTGTGAACAGACGATCAGTACTGATGCACAGGATGGTGTTTAAAGCTGCTGGATGTTCTGTTTCTTTCTCCTTTTTGTGGGGCTAGAAAGGCTTGTTAAGGTCTGTCTGATTATTAGCAGAATAGAAAACTGCCCCCTTTGACAGAAAGTGAACAGCACAGATGCTAAATCAGGATCTGACCCAGATCAGTGAGGATGTTCTCATATATTACCATTAATGTCACTGCCATGTGTTTCCAGGATCTTTTTAATCCTGCCATGTATAATCAAAACATCATATATAACACAATTTATTCACATCTCATTATTTTCAAGAGCGAAATCTGCATATGGTATCTCTTTGTGAGCGTGCATTAATACAGCAAACATTTACCAGATGAAATGGCCTCTAAAAATGTTATAGTGAGTCATGTTTATTATTGGCATGAGAGTTTTGTTCTTGTGACTGGCGTCTTCATTACAGAATGTGGAGCTGTTCCAGAGGCCTGATGAAGGGACTTTGAGCTCAGAATGCATGATGGCCTTTGAATGTATATTTGGGAAGTAAATGGATGTTGGCCACTGCTTTCTTCTCTCAAAAGTGCTCTGTCAGAGCTGAAGCCTTCGCCAGAGTTTAATCAACTTGACATGCTTTCACTCTCTCATTCTAGCCTGCTAACGTACACCGATTAAGTTAAAGCACTTGTATGAAAAAAATAAAACAATTATTTACCTTTTCACATGAACGTGGCCACTCGTGAATAGTGTGTCTTTGCAGATGTTAGTGTTTTTCGTGTGAGAGACTGTACAGAGTGACCAACAGCGGGGTTAGGCTTAACTTCAGCATGTTGAGTTCTTTAGTCTTTTTTTTTTATTATAGACCTGTTGTCTCTAGTCTATAAGCTAGTCTTTGTTGGTCAGGAAAAACTGTAGGGGGTTAAACTTAAACTCTAACAGAGAACAAAGTCTTTGTTTGCCATAGAGAATGTCTAAGTGTCGAGGAGGCCGTCGTCGGCCTTCGTGAGCTGTGTTTCGTAAGGTCATATCAGCTGGGTTTGCCCACAGTGACACCCTGACATTTGGACTAAAATGCGTGTTAGCGTCAAGGTTGTGTGTGTGTTTATCGCATCGGTATTACCTAGGGACATCCACCCTAAACCACAGCATCAGCACATTAGGCCGTTTTCAGTACTTTCTCCACCAGCAAACATAATTTATTGTTGCAGTCAAAGCCTTTGGTTGAAGTGATGTTGCTGTGGACAGAAGCAGCTCTCAGTAGATGGCTGAATGTTTGCTTTGGGAATTGCGGTTTTGCATGCCACTTTGGAAACTCTGTTCTGTTCTGCTGTCATTTTCTTGACTACAACAAGGCTGACATGTAGTTTTATTGTCTTGTGGTTTTCTGAATGTGCTTTGCTCCATGAAACCGAGCTCAGGTTTCATACTTGTTACTCTACGGGGCGATGCCTGACCACAGCTCTCTTATGGAGTTAGTAGTCCAACGCATTGGCATGCAAAGTGATCCATTTAGTTATCTTGGTTTAAAAAAACCACAGCATATCAGTTTCACGTATCAATTTCAGGCTATGCGTGTTTCTCATTCAAGCTTAAACCCATGCAAATCACACGTCCACAAGTGTTTTCAATGTTTTCACTGAGTCTGTATGGTCTTTAGGAACAAAGTAGCAGATTTAGCATGTTCTTGGTCTGGGGCTTCACCTCATGAATGGAAAAATACACTCATTTCTGGAATAATGTGGTAAACATTTTTTTTAACCTTAGCATAATGAGGCTTTGGTTTTGGTCACATGTAACGTCACTCACTAAAACCTGCATGAGTGACTCATTTGTTCAGACTGCTGTATAAAATGCTTTTTCTCACTGTGCACTTTCGTACACTAAGCTGCAGTAGATGAAGTGGGCTGGGTTGGAGTTTTACATTGTAAATGCTAACATGTCTCGTAATATTGAACTCTCTGCTCACCCTAACCGCTTCGGTTCATCAGCAGACTTGTTAAGAACTGTACTGTGTGTCAGAGAGCAAACACAATCCGTCGTGTAAACAGCAGCGGATCTGAGCACCTGGGCTGCGTCCTGCTAAAAATAGACGCACGCATATAAACAGAATTCCCTGATGAGCATGCCTCTGCGTTCGCTGCGATCGGGCCTAATTAGATGAACATCAAAGCAGTTTCCCGGGGTTGTCTAGTCCTTAGAAATTTCCCAAAAATAGAAGCTTGTGGAGGATTTGCTGCCCTGGGGAAATCGCCTGTTATTTTTCTCCCTTTCTGGGTGGAAACCCGAGCCAGTGCTTCTGTTGTTGCGTTACAAAGGGAAAAAGCTGTGTGGTAAATATCAAGCTAATGATCGCTGGTAAAAAGAGCCAGAGATTGAACGGAGATTGAGCAGGCGTTCAGCTCAGAATGTTGTGTTGAGCGTCTCATTGGAAGGACAATGTCGTCTGCGCATCTGCTTGCATACTGATGATGCCCGCTGCACTGGTTCAAGCCTTTACTCCATCCCCCCCCTCTCCCCTCTCCCCTCTCTCTCTCTCTCTCTCTCTCTCTCTCTCTCTCTCTCTCTCTCTCTCTCTCTCTCTCTCTCTCTCTCTCTCTCTCTCTCTCTCTCTCTCTCTCTCTCTCTCTCTCTCTCTCTCTCTCTCTCTCTCTCTCTCTCTCTCTCTCTGGTTATTTATAGCTGTGTCTTGCTGTGTTGGGCTGCTGTGAAGAAGTGAAAAGCCTTTTCATGTTCTCTGTAATTACCATCTGCTGCAGGAGTGTACTGTTCACTTACACTGTTATTTACCGCACTGCTGCTGTCACTGGACTCACTGTAAAGGTCTCCATACTTTAAAAACCTGCATGATTGTTGAGAACAGTTTAACATGCCACAGTGTAACAAACAACGAAGGAGAAACTAAATCACCAGCTGTCACTGTTAGAGCGGGAGAAATCCAGTTTTTCCTTCACTGCTTGATAATTTACTGAAAATATGAAGTATTTACGATTTGTGTGTTGATTGCAAAACATGTATTTCCACAGAATGACTCTGGAGAGAATATTTTGCCATTGAGTCACGTTCTGTCTCTGTCTCAGACTCTCAGATGGACCAGACTGTGGAGCTTCTGAAGCCGTCGGCGTTTGACCACATTCCCACAGGTAACTGTCTACCGCTTCATGACGATTCTCCAGCAGGAATGCTGCGGCGTAGAGCAGTGCTTGCTTGTCACAGACAGCAGAGACAAAACAAATAAAATACTACTAAATATTGTGGATTGTTAGAATAGCCATATAAATTAACTTTTTTAACTGAAGGAAACAGCCTATATTTCTAGTTGTTCATTGTCAAATATTTGTCCAGTCAAACCACATCGATATTTCAATTAGACAGATGTTAAGGACATTTTTGTTTCTTTTTACATTTTGGTACCGAGTCACCACTGGGGACAAAATCTGACACTTTGACCTGTAAAAATGAACCTGTTTGTTCATCATGTTGGTCAAACATCAGCATCATCTGCCGTCCGTCATCTCCAGTGTTCCTGCACCAACTGCCAATGTGTGAAGATATTTATTTTGTTTACATTTCTTTTTTGCATAAATGTAGGAGCTGTGATGTATCTGGATTATTGTCTGTCATCTTTATCTGTTATTTTTGTCTGTCGGTTTGTAATTTATCATTGTTTTCTCAGCTCTCTATGATATATTAATTTCATCCCAGAGTAACGCCTAGATTTAGCGCACTGAATTATAGATGAGGTCTTAAGTAGCGAACAGAGATGGAGACAGATGTGCATTAGCGTTACAAAACAGCAGCGTGAAAATTACCATAACGCTTAGTGAAATTAAACCAGCTCTTCTTGTGTGTGTGTGTGTGTGTGTGTGTGAGAGAGAGAGAGTGTGTGTGTGTGTGTGTGAGGGTGTGTGTGTGTGTGTGTGTGAAGGTGTGTATGTGAGCGTGTGTGTGTGTGTGAGAGAGAGAGAGTGTGTGTGTGTGTGTGTGTGTGTGTGTGTGAAGGTGTGTATGTGAGCGTGTGTGTGTGTGAGAGAGAGAGTGTGTGTGTGTGTGAGAGAGAGTGTGTGTGTGTGTGAGGGTGTGTATTTGAGAGTGTGTGTGTGTGTGTGTGTGTGTGTGTGTGAGAGAGAGAGTGTGTATTAGGGCCAGGGCTCTGAACCGGTTCAAGGAACGAAAACGAAAACCGGAAACGAATGAAATTTTTACTGGAACAGAACCGGAAACAGAAACTAAATCAAATTTTATAGTTCCGAACAGAATCGAAAATTTGAAATGGCCATTAACCGGTTAATAACGTTATTTTATCGTTATTTAATATTTGAAATTTGCTGTTAACCAATCAGGAATTCAAGTAGTACAGACTATGCAAATGTGATGCTGACGCATCCAGCGAGTGAAATGCCCGCCCGCGCTCAGCTGTGAACTCTAGTCGCAATGCCAATGAATTCTGCTACCATCTGATTTAATGGTAGGTAGCAAAATCTGACAGGTTAGCACAAATCGTCACAAATCGTTAGAGTTTCAACAGATCTTACACAGCTGCAGCGCTTCTGTGAATGGAGAAAACACAAGAAAACTATAGGCTTACATAAAAAGGAATATATATGCCTATACACTAAATATATTTCACGTAAATCATTGACAGATTAACAAAACGAAAGAAAAAATAAATATGCTGAGTTAGGCCCACGGTTCATTTTGACGCATTCCAACATTCTCGGAAAGGAAAACGAGACGGCAGAAAGTAGTTTTCTTTATTTTGCAAAAGCTTTACAGTTTTATTTTACAGTTTTATTTGTTTTGCAATAGCTTGACAGTTTTGAACGATGTCTTGCATCTGTATCGCGCTGGCGCCTCACACGCATAAAGACACATTTTTTTGTGACATTGCAGCCTTTTCATTATTAAACATTATTAATACACATTATTAATACAGTTAAAAAAACGTGTAAAAAGTTACAGTGCTCCGTTGTCCAATCTGTTGCATTCAGCGTGACCACTGTGCTGATATTGCCGAAGTGAAGGATGATGTTTTACGTCGATGAAAGTCAAAGCCAATGAATAATATTTTATTATACGTCAAGAATATGGACACATTGGGATTCGTGTCGAGTGAGAGAGATAGGCATCAGTTTCACCTTTAATTTGTTTTTGGAATGACGTTTTTATAGCCTATAGGCTATATCCTTAAGTTTAGAGGATTTGTTGTGGAGAGAAACTAATAACTGTGTTTATAATGTTTGTAAACATTTTTGATTTACCGGCATTTTAGCCTTCTTCATTTCTGAATAATAGCCTAATAAAATGCGACGCAGCTTAGCCTTTGTTTTTTTTCCCTCAAAACGCAATTTTATACAATTTTTTTTACAATTTGCAGCAAACATTTTTATATCTTAAATACTTTAATGCCTTTAAAGCAGGGATCTCCAACCCTGCTCCTGGAGAGCTACCGTCCTGCAGACTTCAGTTCCAACCCTGCTGCAACACACCTGTCTGTAATGATCAAGTATCCCTGAACACCTTGATTAGCTGCTTCAGGTGTGTTTGATTGGGGTTGGAGCTGAAATCTGCAGGATGGTAGCTCTCCAGGAGCAGGGTTGGAGACCACTGCTTTAAAGCATTAATAGATTTTTTCTTTTGTTTAGTAGCCTACATTTAACAATCTAGGAAAGATGATGCTGTATTGGCTGTGACTAAGCGCAGCGGGTTAAGATACCATCTCTTTCTGTATTTTTTTTCTTTCTTTTTATTTTTGTGTAAAGAAAACACTGTACTTTATTATTATTATTATTATTATTATTATTATAATAATAGGCAAAGACAATTTTAAAAATAACGGTATTAACCGTTATTTGTTCTACTCGATCGAGTTTCGGAACGGTAATAATACAGAGGAACGCAGGAACGGAAACGTTAAAATATAGTATTATATATAAAATATATAATACTGCTCGGAGTGAACCAATTGACTTTTTTTCCACTTTCAAGCCCTGGTTTGGGCTCTGCGATTTGGGGAAAAATATCTAATTGAGATTTTTTTTTTTTGACCGATATTGCGATTGCGATATGATTTGCGATTTTTAAATTTGCAAAGTCAAGCTTCAGCTCAATATTGTCAATAATGTGCAACACATTATGAGTATCGTTACCCTGCTGAAAAAACAAAACAAAAAAAACGATAGAAACATCACAGAAATTCTTAGTTTCCATAAAAACCTTTTTGTTTTGGGGATTATTTCAATAGGAATTACTGTTGTTCTATTGGTTGCCATCTGCTAGATTACATCCCACCAATAGAATGCATCAAATACCAGCAGACACCATTATAGTTTACATTAAAACCAGTACAATTCCCATCATAACCCTTAAATCCATTACATTTTCTATTGTTTTTTTTTTTTCTTCTGCAGGGAAGATTATAATGGTATTACTACTTTTACAGAATTACTGAATTTCACAGGAAAGATTTATTTATTTTTTTATAAATAAAGAACTATATTTCTTTAGTCAGTTATTAAAGTATTACATGTTACACGGGCTAATTTATTAATTTTTAAGTATTTGGGATTTTAAGAACAAGTGGGAAATGTGCTGAATGTTTCATTTCATCCCTGTGAAAGTTGGCAAGCAGTTAAACTTAATTTAGATTCGCTTTAAACTTGGAGCCAGGCACGAGTGGACGAGAGTATAAAAGAGCATTACGAGACCGGTTGCGTGTAAACGGCTCGTCCGTGAGACGCGGGAGACGCGCAGCGAGGGGCAGAGCGGAGCGAGTATGAGAAGCATTCAGAGACACGGCTGTGTGTACAGTCTTCTGAATTAGAGAACATGCATTATAAACTTATTTCAAATTAATCTGTTGGGGAAATCAAATGTGTAAGATAACGTTCATGTAGCCTACTAATAAAAACATCTAAAAATGTATCTCTTATTCTCGAGTACTGAAAGCAGAACCGATAAGGGAGCTTTTGATATGCGTTGTGACGCAGCTCTTGCAAATTACCTTTCTTATTCGTTGTTTGTCATTTCGAAGCTAAAGTTACAAACGTTTGTCTTTAGTTTTAATTTGCCTAACTATCGATCTGACCCTTTTTAAATGGTGGGCGTTTACGCAGTTGGCTAGAGCAGTGCTGATTGGGGAGAACGGAGGTCACTCTATTGGTTAATAAGACCGTCACTCAAGGCTGGCAGTCATGCATGTACTCTGGAACGGAGTAATATTGCGTCCACATCACAAGGCTTTGCGGTTAGCAAATCACAACGGCTCAAATCACGATTGCGATTCGATTTCGATTAATCGCACAGCCCTAGTGAGAGTGTGTGTGTAATTGCACTCAACCGCAATTATTTTTTGGTTGCAATTTGCAGAGTAACTAATGTTGCCAACAAAAGCAGCACCACAATAAAGTAGTTCAAGTCTGCCGCACCGCTGAGGGGGTTCACGTCTTTGAGACGCCCCTCATGTATCACAACTCATCATTACAAAAAAACAACACAATCTGCAGATCTCTGTCTTTGCACTGTCCTGCAGAAATGAACATGTTACTTTCTGTTCTGGTTCTAATGGCTTGTTAATGTAGTTAATGACATGCTCAACAGTTTAGCCACTTGTTTAGGTCTCTGCACACTGAGTCCGAAATTTTCGCATGCGTTTTTTCGCATTCGCAATCTTAACAATTCGTCACGCACAGAGACCTTGCACACTGAGTCCGATGCGTTTTAATTAATCCGTTGCGAAAAAATTCGCAAAACTATACAAAATGTCTTCAAGCAGTGAGGATGATTTTGTTGTCCTCTCTCTTTTTAAAAAAAGAAAAAGGAAATATTAGGTCCATCCAATCCTTAGATTGCGCAGAGAGGAAGGAGAGTTCCACCTCCTCATCAAAGAGCAGCGGGATTATCCCGAGAGATTCAAAGTTTATTTCAGGATGTCAGTGCTTCAGTTTGATACTTTGCTATCGATACTGAATCCACATATTAAAAAGAAGACCACCAATTTCCGTGAACCAATTTATCCTGAACAGAGACTGTCTGAGGTATGGATACACACACACACACACACACACACACACCGAACTGCGGCATCGGAAAGGTGCGCGCCAGGCATAAAAAAATAGGCTACAGCAGTTCTTTATATTCTGTATCTTTGTATTCCGCAATTTGTTTGTCATAAAGTGCTCTGTGCTGCAAGACGAAGTGTATTAATTTGTCTGACACTATTTTGGATTTTGGCTTTCGCTTGTACGGTGGCTCTGAATTGTCAAAACACCTTCTCAAAGCATCTCAAAATGCTTTATACGGATGCGAAAAACGCAAAAAATCGAACCCGATCCAAATTTTTTTTTGACGGACGAACATTTCGGAGGCAGTGTGCAAACGTGATTGACAAAACGTAAGGTCGTATTTATTTTTCAACGTGCGAAAATTTCGGACGAAAAATTCGGACTCCGTGTGCAATGGCCTTTAGTCTCCACAGATCTCCTGACAGAAACGAGATCGGCCGCCCCTCGCATCACCCAACACCCATTAGTGCTAACGAGCAGAGACCAAACCATCAGGAACAGACACATCAAAACAGTTTGCAGACATTAAACATTGCTTTCCTGTAGCTCAAGTAGTAGAGCGTGGCGCTAGCAACGCCAAGATCATGGGTTCGATTCCCAGGGAAAGCAAGAGCTGATAAAATGTAGAAACTGTAACTTGAATGCAATGTAAGTCGCTTTGGATAAAAGTGTCAGCTAAATGCATAAATGTTAAATGCATAAATGTTAAACATTGTGGGCCTGAAATAGCCCAGTAATATGAAGCGAACATAACCAGGAGAGAGACAGATACTAGGAGGACTACATGCAGCATTGAGCCATTAAGTTGACAGACGTCTGGTGGAGCTTGTTTGACAACACGAGGGATTATTCTGCGCAGGAAACAGTCAGACTGTTACGCAACACGACCACCAACATCCCGGAAAGCCGAAAGATCGGCAGGGAATAACTGATTCCAGTTATTTGTGTCCAAATGAAGTCCTGTTTGGGCGTCAGGGTCATGCTGATTTCAGATCAGTTTTGTTATTTAAAATTTTAGATGCTGTTGCTGCTGATTAATCACTGATCTCTGAGAATCTGTGAAATAGTCTTGAATTGGATGTCGCTGATCTCACGGAAACACTTCAACGCTTTGTCTAAAGGCCGGGACACACCAAGCCGACGGCCGTCAGTGAGCGTCTGTGGGGCTGGTTTGTTTGATCGGTGTGCTCCACACCTCGTGAGATATTGAATCACATCGGTGCGAATGAAAACTCTGATTGGATGTTCAGTTTAGCGAAAGAGTCAGTGAACGAGAATTAAAACGAAAGTGATGAAAACGAGTAAGTAAATGAAGGCTGCACAGACAGAGGGCTGTTCTAATGTTGCGTTATCTTTCCCAGGCATTCCAATATGCCAATATTTTAATAACAACATGAGCCAGTTAAAATGAAGAAAGTTATCAACATAACTGATATTCAAAAAGATAAGATAGCTTTGTTTGCATTTCGTATATATCTGTGTTTATCTCGTATATCCGTTTCAGTTTCTCCTTTTAAATGACGAATATATTGATAGCTGCTGATATAGACAGATAACTCCGCTCACGCAGAACACAGATGTTAGTTTGCAGTCTGCTGTAGTCTGAGCCGTGTGTTCAAGCGCTGCTTTTGATCCAGACGCTGCTGACGCGAGAAGACAACACCGTCAGCTTTAGTCAGCTTGGTGTGTCCCGGCTTTAAAGTCCATGTAAAGTCAATTCTAAGAATTGTTTGTAAACGCATTATAAATGTTAGAAATGCATTGCTGAAACATGTTACAAAGACTGTGAACTATGTAGTACTCAGAGCTGGGTAGTAACTGATTACATGTAATCTGGATTACGTAATCAGATTCCAAAAATTAAGTACTTGTAATCAGAGTAAATTACATTTTAAAATACTCGTAATCAGACTACAGTTACTTTTTTATGGATTACATGATTACATATTATTTACACAATAGCAATAAATTATTCATAAATCATTGATTCCCCCTAATTTCTCTTTTTCATCTTTTAAATTTTCCTTTCTAAAATAGTCTACTGAATATATACTTATTATATATGTATAAATAGTCCAGTCTTGCGGACATTCACACAAAGATCAGTCATTAGTCGGGTGACCACTGGATTTACAAAAATCATTTCAGGTATAAGAAGGGTTTCAACATTGCATCAACTACTGATGAACACATTCATTTTTATTTGAATTATTACTCTGTAGGTTTTTTAACCATGTATTATTAATTATAACTAATTAAAATGCACATATTCACGTTATTTCTTAGATACATGTAATGCAGGCATTCCAAAACTTTTTGTCATATAAACCTTATTCACCAAATATATTATTTAAGTACCCCTGAGATTTTAAAATAAATATTTGTATAATTAAGTATCACATTTGCATGTTCACGGTTTCTTTGATTAATGATCACATGGCATGCAGGTAAATAAAAAATATTTAATCTTTTTTAGTAAGTGTTTTATTTAAAACAAAGACTATAGAAACACAAAGACTGTTCACTCCTATACTTATGAATGGGAGAAACTGCAACACGCAATATGGAGGAATAGTCCCACCTTCGAAATGAAAGTCAAATTTCCCATAGAAACCTGACTAGACCTGCTAATGCACATGCACAGTATAAGCAGGTTAGGATTCTGCATGAACATTGCCTGATCTAGCCTGAGAAATAAGCTTTTTAAATGCTATTTGAGTATAAGAAACAACATTCATGGGGCAATTAATTTCAGATTTTTGTTGCTGATTTGACATAATGTGAGTTCAGCGAGCAGTTTTTGAGATTTCAGGATTCCCGTTCATTAAGATTGTCTTGTATGAGCTGACTGGAGGCGCTGCAAATATGGCCGCCAAGTGAAGAGACTTTCCTCGAAAGGGAGTTCAAATAAAAAAAAAAATTAAATAAAAAAAAAAGCGAGTTTGTTTTAAAATGATTTATTTTAATTTTTTTTTTTTTTATGATTTAATTAATTGTCAGCTTTTCATTAAACTCACAACCCACCTGCAGTTCCTTTACGAACCCTAGTTTGGGAAACTGTAATATAATGTTTAATGCACTTGAAATTACAATGAATGGAACAAGTTTTCTTACTCTTTGCATTTTTTACATCATTATGGTACAAGATAATGCTATTTAAATCAATGTGATAAACGAGTTAAATCAAAAGTAATCTAAAAGTAATCTGATTATATTACCTAAAATGTGTAATGTAACAGATTACGTTACTGACTACAATTTTTGTCATGCAATCTGGAATCAGTAACTGATTACAATTTGTATGTAATCTACCCAGCTCTGTACTTAATTGTGGCCTTAGACCGTTAAACAGTTTTTCACCATTTTCGTGATCAGGACTTTTTTGGGTGGGGCTAAATCAGGACTCGATGATGTAATCGAGCCACCGAGCATGGCCCCTCCCCCTCAACACTTTAGACGTGTGTTCGACTTGAAGCAGCGCTGCAGACCGATCGGTGTGTGTGACATCAAAGTACAGTGAGAGCTACAGAGAGCAGACGCTCCTGATGCTTTCGAATCGCTCTCGCGGTACTTTGATGTCATACACTGATCGTTCTACAGCGCTGCTTCAAGTCGAACACACCTAATAACTAGAGCGCATTAGCATCAGTGGTTCATGGCTCAATCGCAAGTTACTGTCATTACCGTTAGTTACTACAGCCTACAGTTTGCTTGCTAGCTATGCCTTCGTCACGTAAATGCATAATACCTGGTTGCGATCATTTACAAAACAGCTCGGTCTCCTTATTAAAAAGCTGCTAGAGGAAGACAGTTGAGAGGGATGGCAGGTTTTCCGTGAGTGGGCGTGGTTTCAGCGCTGCCAGTGGACACGCCCCCAGCGTTTGAGAGCAGAGAATCCTGCTTATTTTTTCAAGATTTTGATACCTTATTTTATTTACTTGGTGATTTTTTTTTTTTTTTTTTTTTTTTTTTTTTTAGCATTCAAATTTGGCTGGGTGGTTAATAACACATCTTTCTGTGGTGTGACAAACTCAGAACACACATTTAATATTGACTTTACACGCACTTTAAAGCTGAAAATAAACCATCAGAAGATGAGTAAACAGCCAGAGAGATTGATAATGAAACACTGCTGTGTCTTCAGGGACTTTCTGAGTGAATGAAGAGAAGGATATTGTGTGACGGTCATTCATTCGCTGTCCGTCTCTGTCTGGGTTCTGGAGCGGTGTGTTTGCTTCAGACAGACATGCTGTGCATGAATATAAAGACTTGCTGACAGTGCCTAAATATTTTATCTCTTTTCATGTGACAACACTGAAGAAATTACACTTTGATACAATGTAAAGTAGTGAGTGTACCGCTTGTATAAGTGTAAATTTGCTGTCCCCTCAAAATAACTCAACACACAGCCATTAATGTCTAAACTGCTGGCCACAAAAGTGAGTACACCCCTAAGTGAAAATGTCCAAATTGGGCCCAATTAGCCATTTTCTCTCACCGGTGTCATGTGACTCATTAGTGTTACAAGGTTGCAGGTGTGTTAAATTTGGTGTTATCGCTCTCACTCTCTCATACTGGTCACTGGAAGTTCAACATGGCACCTCATGGCAAAGAACTCTCTGAGGATCTGAAAAAAAGAATTGTTTCTCTACATAAAGATGGCGTAGGCTATAAGAAGATTTCCAAGACCATACAGCAGTTTAACAGGACAGGCTCCACTCAGAAAAGGCCTTGCCATGGTCAACCAAAGAAGTTGAGTGCACGTGCTCAGCCTCATATCCAGAGGTTGTGTTTGGGAAATAGACATATGAGTGCTGCCAGCATTGCTGCAGAGGTTGAAGGGGTGAGGGGTCAGCCTGTCAGTGCTCAGACCATACGCCGCACACTGCATCAAATTGGTCTGCATGGCTGTCGTCCCAGAAGGAAGCCTCTTCTAAAGATGATGCACAAGAAAGCCTGTAAACAGTTTGCTGAAGACAAGCAGACTAAGGACATGGATTACTGGAACCATGTCCTGTGGTCTGATGAGACCAAGATAAACTTATTTGGTTTAGATGGTGTCAAGCGTGTGTGACGGCAACCAGGTGAGGAGTACAAAGACAAGTGTGTCTTGCCTACAGTAAAGCATGGTGGTGGTAGTGTCATGGTCTGGGGCTGCATGAATGCTGCCGGCACTGGGGAGCTACAGTTCATTGAGGGAACCATGAATGCCAACATGTACTGTGACATACTGAAGCAGAGACTGGGTAGTATTCCAACATTGATAACGACCCCAAACACACCTCCAAGATGACCACTGCCTTGCTAAAGAAGCTGAGGGTAAAGGTGATGGACTGGCCAAGCATGTCTCCAGACCTAAACCCTACTGAGCATCTGTGGGGCATCCTCAAACGGAAGGTGGAGGAGCGCAAGGTCTCTAACATCCACCAGCTCCGTGATGTCATCATGGAGGAGTGGAAGAGAACTCCAGTGGCAACCTGTGAAGCTCTGGTGAACTCGAAATATTGACACTTTGGGCCCAATTTGGACATTTTCACTTAGGGGTGTACTCCCTTTTGTGGCCAGCGGTTTAGACATTAATGGCTGTGTGTTGAGTTATTTTGAGGGGACAGCAAATTTACTCTGTTATACAAGCTGTACACTCACTACTTTACACTGTAGCAAAGTGTCATTTCTTCAGTGTTGTCACATGAAAAGGTAAAATATTTACAAAAATGTGAGGGGTGTACTCACTTCTGTGAGATACTGTATGTCAATGTGAATGACTGTAACAACAAGAGAAAGCAATGTAGATGTTGTAGGGAAAAAGGAATAAAACTTACATTACTACGGCTATGTTTCTCTCCTCCACCATGTTTAAAGTTTATGGCTGCCCAACTCGTAAACTCAAGAATCAAAATGATCTCAAGAGTTTCCCAGTTGTAAATGCGACTTGAGAGGCTGTTCCTGTCCAATTTCCAACTAGGAAACTATTTACGATAACTCTGATAGCTTGTGAAGACAGCATTACTTTTAGCTGTTGTAGCAGAGAAACATTTGCATGACTGCTGAGTCCATGCATCAACACCCCATGGCAATGTAAAACGCGCTGTGTGTTTCTGTGTGTGTGTGTGTGTGTGTCTGTCTGTGTGTGTGTGTGTACACGTGTGTCTATCTGTGTGTGTGTGTGTGTGCGCGTGTGTGTCAGCAGTAGATGAGGATGCCAGATGAGAGTAAAGCGTGTCAGCATTGTCTCTGGGACGGCTCTGTGACGTCATGAGTCAGAGAGACTGTGTGAGCGCTGACAGAGCAGCGTTAGTTAGAGAGCAACTGCAGCGGAGGCAGACAGGAGCTGCGCCACAAACACACACACGGATAACAGACAGAGAAACACACACCGAAACAGATAACACACAGACAAACGTGCTCGTGCTGCAGAGGCGTGTGGTGAGCTCAACTTCATTCTGCATCTGACCTGTGCCAATGTCTTTGTCATGATTTTTTTGGTTTTTTGTTTTTAGTGTTTGTTTACTCTTTGTGTGTGTGTGTGTGTGTGTGTGTGTGTGGAACCTCTATCCACGTGTATTTGAAAATCTTGTGTGATTGTGCTGCTGCTTGTTCATCAGTAGTTTTCTGTAATTTAGCAGCACTGAAAGTAAAAATGTCATGACAGAGATGTTTCTGAGATGGACACAAAAACACAACACTCTTGTTGGACTTGTGTGTGTGTTTGCTTACGTGATGCCTGTCAGCAGCAGTGGATTGTTTACTGCTGCATGGCTCTGATCTGATGTTGTGTTTTCTGTGGCCGAGTCTGATCTGATGTTAGTCTTTGGGCTTGTTAGAGTCTGTGTCTCTGCGCTCGTCTCGTCAGTGTGTTTTTTTCTTGTTTCTGCAGTGGAGCTGAGTTCTGCTCTGCCCGTGAGGGTTCCTCCTGCTGCCATCCCTATGGACCTGCGTGTGGAGCAGACACAAGCGCTCAAACACAAGCAGCAGCTGCAGCGGCAGATCCTCATTGCCGAGTTCCAGCGGAAGCACGAGCAGCTCTCGCGCCAGCACGAGGCCCAGTTACAGGAGCACATGAAGGTCAGGACCCAGCACTGGTGGGATGCAGTGCTTAAAGCTGATCAGAGTTTCTCAGCCGTCACTTTTAATGAAAGCTTCTATGAATCGACTGCCACACTTACGAAAGCCTGGTTCAGACTACACGGTTTTACCCTGATTTCGGCACGATCTGCTTGGACGTAGGGTGTCGTGGGGACAATGGGCATCGGGACGCACAATTCAATAGTTTCATCTCGTGTAGTGTGTCATAGTGGACGACAGCCAATGCCAAGTCTGCGATCCTTTGCCACGTCAACACAAAGTCTAGCGTGTTTAATTTTTTTCCGTCATCAAGGAGTCAAAATCGTATAATCTGGCACAGTGACTATCGTAACTGAAAAACAAAACCTGAACCGTGTAGTCTGAACCGGGCTCTACAGCACACTGACTGCGTAATGCATGCATGTGGTGTGTGTTTAGAGCTCTTCATGTGATGCTGGGTGTGTGTCAATCACATCCTGAGGTCTCTTCATCTTTTAAATATGTAGTGTGATATTTCTACAGGTTTGCTGCACAGGTTGTGAAGGGCTTTACTGTAAACGTTACTGCCGCTTTCAGTCATTCGGTTCACTGCCACTGAGCACAAAATGCCCTGAAAGAAGAGAAAACATGGCCGATGTCCAGTTAAATAAATCAAATCTTGTGCTGAACGTGGTAGGGGTGTAAGAAAATATTGATACACGTGAGTATCGCGATATTTTGTTTGGCGATACTGTATCGATTCTCCAAAATAGAATATCGATATAAAAATTAAAAAAATCATACAAGATTCATGGCAGTTGTTTCGTTTTGAGTTCATATCCCGGCCGCTAGATATCAGTCTTCATCCCTGATGAACTTAAACAGTGACAGGAAATACTAGCATCAGGGCACTCCACTAATGTTAGCGTTAATATAGTTCGCTGCCAGTAATGGAGGATGAAAGAATTGTTCCAGTTCTCGTTTCGGTGTGGCGCCATTTGGGCTTTTGTGGTAATGTCGATTCCATGCGGAACATAAATACAAACTGAAAAACCTGTGAAATCCAAGTTGAAAAGTTCTGAGAATGTTTAACGTCTGTATTTATTTGATTGTTTTACACTTGTTTTGTTTTCTTTAGGAATCCTGCAAGCACTTTATTTTTCATTGATATTAAGCAGATGTCATTTTTTGTTCAGATCAAATCTTATGACATTGTATGTCACAATTGTAAACTTAAACTGTGAAACTTTAAAGTAGAGTCTATAAATATATATTTTTATCTTTTTATAAAATACATTTGATACATACATTTAACTAAAGAATCATGCAAGCACTTGAATATTTCCCCCTTTACTCGTACTGCACAAAAAGTGCTTCAGTAATGTTGAATGTTATAGAGACTGATTATTGCAAATGCTGATCCCAGTGTGTTCTGCAGTGTGTTCTGGTTAAACTATTTTTATTTATTTAATTTTTGCTAAGATTTGCATATGGTGGTGTGTTCTTAATGACCGCTTTCCTAAAAATATATATATCCTATTCCTAAAATAAGAAATATCCCAATATATCGCCTTGCTTACAGTATCGCAATGTATCGCAATATATTGTATCGCAACCCCTGTATCGTGATGCGTATCGTATCGCCAGATTCTTGCCAATACACAGCCCTAGAACGTGGTGGACGCTCCATTTTGTTGACTCTGTGAGCTGGGAAGCAGTTGGGCGGCCTGCAGTCATGTTCTAGGTCCATTGTACACACATTAGTGTTTATTAGTGTATTGACCCAGCTGTGGGTTCTGCTGGTTAGGGTTAGGTTAGCCGTTTGTGGGGCATCTAGACACAGACAGCAAAACTCTGCAGAAGAAAATGAGGAAGCAATGCAATAAACTTCCAAATAATTGTATTGTGTATAATATGGAAGTACCAGGCGATCGTTATCGGCCGTTAATCTTGTGATCAGATGATGGTTAAAATCAAGAGCTAGTCGTATGGATTTGTAGTCATGTCATAGATCGCAGGTTCAGTCTGGAGTAACCTGAGCTGATCTGCTCAATGGTGATGTGTCATGAGTTGCTGCTCGCTGGGTTTGAATCTGACACCTGACAAATATTGTCCTTCAGCTTTAACCGCTACCCCACATCAGCCAGCTGTTAACCTGTGTGCTTGTTCCTCTCACCAGCATCAGCAGGAGCTTCTGGCCCTCAAGCATCAGCAGGAGCTGCTGGAGCATCAGAGGAAGGTGGAGCAGCACCGGCTTGAGCAGGAGCTGGAGAAACAGCAGCGCGAGCAGAAGATCCAGCTCCTCAAGAACAAAGAACGCGGCCAGGAGAGTGAGTTCATTATCAGTTTTTCACTGCTACGTCGAAGTAAGAAAATCCTTGTGATGCCACTAATAATAGACGTCAGTTACACTGAAATATTAAGAAAGCTGTGATCAGCAGTTTGGTTTGACTCTCTTTGACGGCGAGCTTTGGTAAATCTGAACAGGTGCGGTGGCCAGCACAGAGGTGAAGATGCGTCTGCAGGAGTTTGTTCTGAATAAAAAGAAAGCGCTTGCTCAGCGCAGTCTCAACCACTGCATCTCCAGCAACCCACGCTACTGGTACGGGTAAGAAGTGTCACATGTCTAAGAACATTTAGTCTTAGGTCTGCTGAACTGTTTGTCATTCAGATCAATGTTTTCATCCGTTTGTGCTTGAATAACTGTATCTGCTTGACGACTAGATAAATCAATTCTAAACAGAATTCTAAACAATTACATTTTGGAAGACATTGAAGAGGAATCCAGCAACATTTGTGTTGTCAAAATACACCGACACATGGGCTTACTGCTTTAATGTGTCAGGCAGTTCATAAAGATGGGAAAAGTGCAGGGAAAATGGGATTTGAACCTGCAGCCGATGCTGCATAACCATAATCCTAACTCAGCAGTGCATAACTACAGTGATTCACACGGCTGAGCTTTATTCTGATGATAAAGCTGGAGAGACTGTATCAGTGTCCGTACATTGTTTGTTTTTCCCATCGCGTTTTCCTCTGTCTCACTGTCTGTCTGCTCTTTCTTTGCAGGAAATCTCAGCACAGTTCTTTGGATCACAGCTCCCCTCCTCAGACCGCCGTCAGTACCTACAACCATCCTGCCATGGGCGTCTACGACTCCAGAGACGACTTTCCACTGCGCAAAACAGGTGCTTCACACTCCCCATCTTTGAAGTATTTGAAGTGACGCTGGAGAAGAAGAAGGCAATAAGAAATAGCGACTCTGTTTTGGTGAGGTTCTTGTGTTGCGTGACTTTTGGCGTGAAAGGATCCTAACCTTTCAGAGGAAGCCGGCGCTGCTTGTAGCGTATAATTATTCACTTAGTGGTGAAGCCGGTGTGATGCTGTTGACTCGAGCCCGGCACTGGATATGAGCCACAGTTTACTCTGGCCTGCAGGAGCGCATTTCTGTGTGTGTGTGTGTGTATGTGTGTGTCTGTCTCTCTGTCTGTGTGAGTGAGTGAGTGAGGGAGTGTGTGTGTGTGTGTGTGTGTGTGTGTGAGGGAGTGTGTGTGTGTGAGGGAGTGAGTTTGTGGGTGTGTGTGAGGGAGTGAGTGTGTGTGAGTGAGTGAGGGAGTGTGTTTGTGGGTGTGTGTGAGGGAGTGTGTTTGTGGGTGTGTGTGAGGGAGTGAGTGTGTGTGAGTGAGTGAGGGAGTGTGTTTGTGGGTGTGTGTGAGGGAGTGTGTTTGTGGGTGTGTGTGTGAGGGAGTGAGTATGTGTGAGTGAGTGAGGGAGTGTGTTTGTGTGAGGGTGTGTGTGAGGGAGTGAGTATGTGTGAGTGAGTGAGGGAGTGTGTTTGTGTGAGGGAGTGAGTGAGTGTGAGGGTGTGTGAGTGAGTGAGGGTGTGTATGAGTGAGTGAGGGTATGTGAGTGAGTGAGGGTGTGTATGAGTGAGTGTGTGAGTGAGGGAGTGAGTGTGTGTGTGTGAGTGAGTGTGTGTGTGTGAGTGAGTGAGGGTGTGAGTGAGTGAGGGTGTGTGTGTGTGTGTGTGTGTGTGTGTGTGTGTGTGTGTGTGAGTGAGGGTGTGTGTGTGGGAGTGAGTGAGGGTGTGTGTGTGGGAGTGTGTGTGTGGGAGTGAGTGAGTGTGAGGGTGTGTCTGAGGGAGTGAGTGAGTGTGAGGATGTGTGAGGGAGTCAGTGTGAGTGAGGGAGTGTGTGCGTGGGAGTGAGTGAGTGTGAGGGTGTGTCTGAGGGAGTGAGTGAGTGAGTGTGTGTGTGTGAGTGAGTGAGGGAGTGTGTGAGTGTGAGGATGTGTGAGGGAGTCAGTGTGAGTGAGGGAGTGTGTGTGTGTGTGTGTGTGAGTGAGAGTGAGTGAGGGAGTAAGGGTGTGAGAGGAAGTGTGTGTGAGTGAGTGAGTGAGGGTGTGAGTGAGGGAGTGTGTGAGTGTGTGAGGGAGTCAGTGTGTGTGTGTGAGGGAGTGAGTGTGTGTGAGTGAGTGAGGGAGTGTGTGTGTGTGTGTGAGGGAGTGAGTGTGTGTGAGTGAGTGAGGGAGTGTGTGTGTGTGTGTGTGTGTGTGTGTGTGTGTGTGAGGGAGTGAGTGTGAGGGTGTGTGTGTGTGACTGAGTGTGTGTGAGTGAGTGAGGGTGTGTATGAGTGAGTGTGTGAGTGAGGGAGTGAGTGTGAGTGAGGGAGTGTGTGTGAGTGAGGGAGTGTGTGTGTGAGTGAGTGAGGGTGTGTGTGTGTGAGGGAGTGTGTGTGTGGGAGTGAGTGAGTGTGAGGGTGTGTCTGAGGGAGTGAGTGTGTGTGAGTGAGTGAGGGAGAGTGTGAGGGTGTGTGAGGGAGTCAGTGTGAATGAGGGAGGGAGTGTGTGTGTGTGTGTGAGTGAGTGAGGGAGTAAGGGTGTGAGGGTGTGTGTGTGAGGGAGTGTGTGTGTGAGGGAGGGAGTGTGTGTGTGAGGGAGTGTGTGTGTGTGTGTGTGTGTGAGGGAGGGAGTGAGTGAGGGAGTCAGTGTGAGTGAGGGAGTGTGTGTGAGTGAGGGAGTGTGTGTGAGTGAGGGAGTGTGTGTGTGAGTGAGTGAGGGTGTGTATGAGTGAGTGTGTGAGTGAGGGAGTGAGTGAGGGAGTCAGTGTGAGTGAGGGAGTGTGTGTGAGTGAGGGAGTGTGTGTGTGAGTGAGTGAGGGTGTGTGTGTGTGAGTGAATGTGGGAGTGAGTGAGTGTGAGGGTGTGTCTGAGGGAGTGAGTGTGTGTGAGTGAGTGAGGGAGTGTGTGAGTGTGAGGGTGTGTGAGGGAGTCAGTGTGAATGAGGGAGGGAGTGTGTGTGTGTGTGTGAGTGAGTGAGGGAGTAAGGGTGTGAGAGGAAGTGTGTGTGTGAGTGAGTGAGGGTGTGTATGAGTGAGAGTGTGTGTGTGTGAGGGAGTGTGTGTGTGTGTGAGGGAGTGTGTGTGTGTGTGTGTGTGTGAGGGAGTGTGTGTGTGAGTGAATGAGGGAGGGAGTGTGTGTGTGTGAGTGAGTGAGGGATGGAGTGTGTGTGTGAGGGAGTGTGTGTGTGAGTGAATGAGGGAGGGAGTGTGTGTGTGTGAGTGAGTGAGGGATGGAGTGTGTGTGTGAGGGAGCGAGTGAGGGTGTGTGAGGCTGATCGATTGCTTCTGTCTGTCGTGCTGCTGAGAGGTTTGCGATTGTAGCTCTGTGTAGCTTCGCTTTTCTGTTGAATCTCTGTCTTACTTTCACTCTCTGTTGTTTAAAGTGATATGTAACTTAATTCCCACCATATTTCTGGTATTATCTGTCAAACTAATTTGATCGTTCGCTTTTTAAAACCGCGCGTGTTCGTTCGCCGGTTAGCTTGTCACTCGCGTTTCTATTTTCGCCTTATTTTCTTTTTTCTCGCTCCGTTTTTCACGAGTTCATCAAACAACAGTGGTAAGCGAATCATTCTTCAATCACAGTGATTAATGGCTTCTTCTCCTGCTATTGTTGTTTGCACTGTTTGCCACATGTGCAGTTTATCTTTCTCTGTCGGCGACGAGGGATTCACATGTGATAAATGCAGGGAAATAGTAAGGCTGACAGAAGATTTCAGAATTAGAGGATGCTGCTTTGGATGCGACTAGCTCAGGGAGTCCTGTACATTGTTCGGTTCCGGTTGAGCCCGTGCAGCAGGGCAGCTGGGTGACTGTGAGGCGGCCTAGTCGTGGGTCAAAACACCGCTCTTCCGTTCCGATCAGAACATCAGACAGGTTCTCCCCACTCAGTAATGCACCCACTGAGAAACCTGATGAAAGTGCTTTAGTTATTGCCGATTCTATTGTACGGTTTCAAGTATAATTCGTTCGAAGTAATGGTGCTTCATATAACGTTATCCAAAGAAACAAGTGTTAATGATAAATCCCCTGCAATGTTTGTACTGGCTACTTTATTCGGCTATATGCGGTTCTGACTGTCGTATAATATGCTCTATGAACGCAACTCTATGAAGTGATAGTGCCATACTAGACTTTACCTTCTGCTCTAGAGTCTTGTTTTGTGTTAAACATGGAAGAAAAACAATCTTAAGTAGGGATAACTGCAGGTTCGCGCAATGGGAGTGGCTAAAGGTGCGACTCATCAGTGCATTCCATGCTAATTGACTTATTTTCATAATCGACGTAGTCGACGAATCGCTGCAGCCCTAATTTTATGCAGTGATAACACTGGATTCTCAAGACCAGAGCCCATCTCAGATAGTCACAAAGACAGGGGAAATGTGTGATGTGCTCAAATGAGTCCACATTTCAACTTGTTTCATGGGAAAAATGGATGTCGAGTTTTCAGTCCCAAAAGACCAAAGGGACCATCCAGACTTTTCATCAGTGATAGATGCAAAAGCACACATCTGTCATGGTATATGAGTGCAGCAGAGCAAACAGCATGGGTGACTGGCTTATGTGTTAAGGTGCCATTGACATGGAGGAATATACTGGTATTGTACAGAGACGTATACTGCCATCAAGATGACTTCTTTCGTGGGAAGTCCATGGTTATTAGATCAATGCCAGCTCTCATTTTGCATGTGCTACAACAATATAGACACATGTGCATGTGACTGATTGGCCTGCAGATCTGTCTCCTATTGAACATGTACGGCCCATCATGAAAAAGAGAATCAGACAACGATGTCCACAGATTGATAGGTATCTGAAGTCTTGTATCTAGTGAGATTGGGCAAAATTTTGCTCACAAAACTTTTAAGAATTAGTATCCTCAATTTCCAAACAATTAAACATTGTAATTAAAGGGAAAGTTGATGTGACAGTGTCCCAACTATTTTGGAGTGTGTTGCAGCCATCAAAATTAGTTTATATTTACAAAATAAAATTTGGCCAGTAAAAACATTGGAGATTTTTCTTTGTACTTCAGTCAATTAAATATAGGTTAAAGAGAATGAGTGAACGATCGGATGCCTCGTCCCTGAGCAGCGGCTCTCCTCAATATCCTGATTCATTCTCTGTACTTTTTCTGTCTAGTGAGCATGAGCCATGAGCATCATTTCCAGTAACGACCGAATGAATAGAGAACAGGATGAATCAACCTTTTCTTCCAATGCTGAGATTCTGTCTTGATTTAAGAAGTCAAATGGAAGGAAATCGAAGGATGGAGGGTGGAGAGTGCTCAGTTACGCCTGACGTGTGCGTTTAATCATCATCTTAAATGAAAATCAAATGAGAGAATTTGCCACGAGACACACGTGTGCTGAAGAAAAGCAGTTAGTTGATGCTGCAGCAGCCACGGTTTTCACGGTGCTCATAGTAACTTGCCAAAGCTCATGTAGTGAAAGGCAGCACAGCGAGTCTCTGATAAATGCACAGAGACTCATGTTATTCTGAGTTTTTGTCTTAACTAGCTGCGACGGCGACATGCAAAATTTCTATTTTAGAAACGGTTTCTATTTCCGCAATGTTGTGGCTGAAACAACATACAAGCTATATGACAGTGATAATCTCTCGTACTTATTATGTGCTTTATTCAAAGTTGATTGTGTCTAAGTGAGTTTGAATATCATTTTGCCTGACATTTATAGCCATACTGAGCCATACATGGCAACAATAGATAGTTTACCTCAGATCTTGAAATTAAATTTAAGCAAACATTACGTTAAAACTGTGAACTCCCTGCGTCTGGTGTGGACACACAAATTGCTTGTCGCTGGAATCTTGTTGCATTGCGTGTAGTTAGGACACTAGTGTTATTAGATGTCCCGGAGCGGTTGACCAAACCTCACTCTGAATGAAACATACTCTCTGTTCAGTTTCTGCATAAAGTGAAGCAGCGTGAAAACAGCTTGTTGTTGTGTCTGTTATTGCAGCGTCTGAACCGAACCTGAAGCTGCGTTCGCGGCTGAAGCAGAAGGTGTCAGAGCGGAGGAGCAGCCCGTTACTGCGCCGCAAAAACAGTCCCATCAGCACGCTCAAGAAACACTCTCTGGACATGGCAGGTGATGCTCGAGACGCGCTCACATGTGCTGGTGTGGATTTGCAACTGTTTTCACACAGAAAACTCTGTCTCTCGTTCTGTAGATTCAGCATGTAGCAGCGCTCCTGGATCTGGACCCAGTTCCCCAAACAACAGCTCACACGGAAACCTGTGCGAGAACGGCATCAGCGTGACTGAGGTGAGGCTGGTTTACTGCATCAATGTGTGTGTGTCTGTGTGTGTGTTGTCACACAGAAGAAGAGTTGTTTCATAAACTCGTGGAAGATTGGATTTTATTACACAACAAAATTCCTCTTTTTCTCTACATTTCACCTCTGCTCTAGCTTGTTCCCAGTCTAGCTTTCTAATAAAGCTGGCACTCTACACTACAAATACTGTTGGCTTTGTGGTGAATTGCTTATGTTTGTCTATTATAAGTCGCTTTGGATAGAAGTAGGATGTAACGATTAGGGTTGGGAAAATTAATCAATGAATCGTGAATCGAGAAGTGATTCTGCATCGATTCTGAGATTTCCCGAATGCATGCCGATTGTTTCTGGAGTGGATTCTGAGCTTAGTTTTGAACAGCAGATGGTGCTGCATGCTTCAGAAACAGCCGTACTCTGCTTGTTTCCACATCCTTATACCTAAACCTAAAATCTATCCTAAAATAATCATTCATAAAATTCGAAAAGGTTGAAGCGAATTACAAGGGTATTTCACATTGGGCTTTGCTTACATTAACCTGGCTTCATAAAGCATTCAGGTGAGATTACAGACTCGGTGCTCTTCAGCGCTCTTCTTCATCAGCATTTGAGTGTGTGGATAAAAACTAGAGTAGAGCGCCATCTGCTGTTAAAATATAAGCTCAGGATCCATTCCAGAGAGAATCGCCATGCATTGGGAAGGTCTCAGAATTGAATTTGCATCGATTTATTGTCGCAGCCCTAGTAACGATGCACTCAGAGTCAGCTGAAAATAGAAATATGTAATGAATCAGTTGAGATGTTAAATGACTCGCAGGTGGGACTGAGTTTATATGAATGTATCTCTGAAGGGAACTGACTGTCTTTAGAAAAGTTTAGATGGTGTTTTCTTTTCATGTCGTCTTTGTGTAACACATTAAAATAGTGATCATAAGCGCAGGGCTGCTTTGTTTATAGCGGTAACCAAGGAATCGCTGTTCATAAGCGCCACCTGCTGGCAGAGAGAGAATCTGCGTCTCATTCAGCTAGAGTCGTCTGCTGTTTCGGTTTCGTTCAGATGTTTTATGTAGTATAGTTTCACTAAACTTAGGTCAGACCATTCTGTTTTTGCGTCAACTTTCAAAAATGTACAATCCAATTTAGATTCAAATCTGCTCATGCTGCATGTATGCAGCATCTTTGTTTGGATCGTGATTAAAATACAGTGGTTGCCTCTTATATCAAATGGAAAGAGCACAGACAAAGCCAAAGACTTATAATTGTATCGCATCGTGTGTTGAGTGAATCGTTACATCCCTAGATAAAAGCTAATGTGTAAATGTGAATGTGCTCCAGTCGTCTCACAGGCCGGCTGGTCAGGATGGGTCGGTCAGTCAGCTGTCGCTCTACACGTCTCCTTCACTACCCAACATCACCCTGGGTCTGCCGGCCGCTGCCACCAACGTGAGTGTTCAGATCTAACGAAGCTTGTGCTGTTTTCACAATGAGTTAGAAACGTTCACTTAACTCAGGACAGATCCTCTGATTTGAGTAAGTGTTGCCTTTCAAGTAAATTAGTTTTTTAAGGAGGTTTAGATATTTCTACCGGAACATAAACAGTAATTAGTGTGTAACGCAGCAGCTCGACCTTTAATGAATAAATATTATTCACAGTTAATACTGTACTGATCTGATCTGTGTGTGAGAAACCGTCATCATCAACCTGAAACGTGTATTTGTCCACCCGGTTAGGAGCGTTTGGTCAGCACTCATCTTCATTTTGCTTCGTCATGTGATGCTTTGAAAAAGGCTGAGTTTTATTTTGTTGCTTCTTCAACAAGGTGACGTCTACCCAGCCTGAAAGCGAATGTTTGTCTGTGACCGGTTTACCCATAAGCACTCCATTCCTGGTCACCTCTCACCTGCCGTCATTTCTTGGCAATTCGGATGCTGCAAACTCCCACAAAACACTGCTGCAGCACATGGTCCTTCTGGAGCAATCAGCCCCACCGAGTCCTTTGGCCGCAGGTTAGTAGAGCTCAGAGTTCTGAGTTTCTGTCTTGGTTTAGTAACAATGATGCAGTCATTACAAACCTCTTTATTTGCGTAATATCTACTGGCCCGGATCGCTGAGCGTTTCCCAGGGCCTCTGTCAAAGCGTTACATAAACCTGGAATGTGTGAACTGTCCGCCGTTCACAGTGGTGCTGAGGTGCGGCCCGAGTCAGGAGTCCGTCTGGTTAATCAGATTCTATACGAGTGTGTGTTCATGGGGAGGAGTGTGTGTGTCTGTACGAGTGTGTGTTCATGAGGAGTGTGTGTGTGTGCATGCGTTGCAGGAGCACTGCAGAAGCTGCATCAGCACCGGACGCTGGGCCGAACACAGTCGTCTCCTCTGCCTCAGAGCGGACAGGCGCTGCAGCAGCTCGTGGTTCAACAACAGCACCAGCAGTTCCTGGAGAAGCACAAGCAGCACTTCCAGCAGCTCCACATCAACAAGGTCAGACATTAGTCTTCTCAACCTATCATGACAGATGAGATGACTGTAATAACTAGCTGTAGCAGAGAGCGACTCTCAGGTGGGCAGGAATAATGTCTGTTCTCTCTGCCGTTACGGTTCATGGTGAATGCTGCAAGGAAACCGATAGCTCAGCAGCACATGATGATAGGGTCTGGGCTGAGTTTACACACTCAAGTTTTGAGTTCTACTGAACTTCAGTGATCCTCATGAGACGTGGCCAGATGAGGTCATGTAAGGTCAAGGTTTTATATCAGCAGGATGGGCTTGTTCAGTTTCGCTCTACAGCAGGGGTTTTGTTCCAGTCCTGCTCCAACACACGTACCATGTAGTTTTCAAATAAGCCTGAAGGACTGGATTAGTTGGATCAGGTGCTTTAATTAGGGTTGAAGCTAAACTCTGCTGGGCTGCGGCCCTCCAGGAACTGAGCTTTGCGCTCCTGCTCTTCAGCATCATTAGAACGAGATTTTGTGTGCAGAATAAGGAACTGGAGTGTGATTGGAGTCTCTGTGTGTTTAATCACACCACTGAGCATCAGTCTTTCAGCTGAGAGCTGCTCACTCTGGAGTTCCTCACGTTCAAGAAGGGAAAAAAAAGAAAAGCTTGTTTGGAAGAAATATAAAGATGAGGCAACAAAAGAAGCTGTGATATCAGTAATGTTCCTCTGGCACCTGGCCAACAGGTGTTTGCCGCCTCGCTACAGACTGTACTTCAGCTCAGCTTTGGCACCTTGAGTGCAGTGCACTGTAGGTCACTTTGTATAAAAGCATCAAATTAAATTTAATCTCACATCAGTCCCAGTTGCTCTAGCTCAGGGGTGTCCAAACTACGGTATTTGGCCCATAGATGGATTTTAAGCGGCCCGCAGCTGTCTTAAATGGCCTATATTATATATGGCCCGCCAAGCATAATTTACAAAATACACCTATGCAGTTTCACAATGTCAACACAAGATGACAGCAATAAATTGTAGACCAGACGTAGCAGTAAAACGCGAGTGATAACAATTTGATAACTCATATGCGCTCTCAGTTCTTTAGCGTAGTAAGCGCACGCGAATTCCTAAACGCGACTCATTAGAACCGCGCCGCACGGCCCTTATAAGCTCTGCATAAAGAGCTAATAAGCTCAGAACAAATGCGTTTAGTCGCTGACTGATCTCGATCACGAGACCACTAAACAGCGCTGTGAAAAGCATTTGAGTTTGGAGCAGAGGTTTCCATACAAACCAGATGTCAAAAGCAGATGAAACAGCGCTGACATTCTAAACAACACTAATGCGGAAAATAGGAGAAACATTGTGCGACAACAATGCAGTAAGAATACTTTTCAATCCACAAATCACCAACATTTACAATTGATTTACTGTAGTAACAGTAACTGTGGTATTGTGGCAGAAATGTTGCATATTTATACAGAATCTTCTTATATTATCCTAATGTAGACATATAGGCCAATTGAATGTAAGGTAAGGGAGTTATGAAATATAGGCCAGAAATGTTGATATAAGCAGTTTTGTGCTTTCTATTTATACAAAATAAATGTTAATAGACTAAATACCATAAAGTCATTCTATGTTATAATTATTAAAGCTTTAAAAACAAGATATTTACAGATTTTTAAGTCCTCAACAAAACTCAAGCTACTGTTATTTATATTTTTATATATATATATATATCTCATGCGAGAAGCATTGGGCCCCCCAGTGTTTCCACATCGTCGAATCCGGCTCCCTTTAGGAAAAGTTTGGACACCCCTGCTCTAGCTTGAACCAAAGCAAGTCCATTCAGTCAGAGTTTGAGAAAAGACTTGCTTTCCTACAGTCCATGCAATCCTGAATGAAGAGCAGCTGTTTTGTCTATGTAAATGAGGCAAACACCTGAATATGGTTCAAGAAAGCAAGTGTTAAATGGTATAAAATAGAGTGTGTTGCTAACAATGCCAGGGTCATGGGTTTGATTCCCAGGGAATGATAACATGCAATGTGAGTTACTTTTGGATAAAAGCATCAGCGAAATGACTGATAAAATCAACGTACGTTTTTGGCAACAACAGTGTACCCTGAAAAAATGTGTTATGATTTATGGTCTTTTCTCTGTATGTCTGTTAGATGTTGATTAAACCCGGTGATCGGCAGCACCAGAGCCACCCAGAAGAGACGGAGGAAGAGCTCCGAGAGCAGCAGGATGCCACACAAACGGAAATGCTTCCCATGAGCCTCCCCATTAAACAGGAACCTCCTGATCTCACAGAGGAGCAGAGACAGGAAGAACAAGAGCAGCTCTTCAAACAGGTGAGAGACACCTAGAGCTCAAGGAGAGCTCAAGGTTTGTCGTCCTCTTGTGGTTGTTGTCAGTGCACAGCACCTATAGTGTGTGTGTGTGTTAGCAGCAGGCCCTTCTACTGGAGCAGCAGAGGATCCATCAGCTCAGAAACTACCAGGCGTCCATGGAGGCGTCCGGTGCATCGGTCAGTTTCCCAGGGCACCGTCCTCTGTCCAGAGCCCAGTCATCTCCTGCGTCCGCCTCCTTCATCAGCTCACAGGAGCAGCCTTCCAAACCCCATTTTACCACAGGTGCGTCACACCTGTCCTCTCGGTGACATCAAAACAGAATTCACAAGGTTGTGCGCTCCAGTTAAAGTTTCTCTCTCTAGGTCTGGTGTACGACTCTCTCATGCAGAAGCACCAGTGCATGTGTGGAAACACCAACACACACCCTGAACACGCCGGACGCATCCAGAGCATCTGGTCTCGGCTGCAGGAGACGGGCCTGCGCAGCCAGTGTGAGGTGGGACATGAATACTGGTTATTTGTTTCTGATGCACTGGGTGAATTGATCTCTATCACTGAAACTCTGCATGTGACACAAACATGATTGATTTTTGTTTTGCCATTTTAATGAGAGAAATATTCCCAAAAAAATCGATGCTGATGCTCAATTTTCCACTGAGAAACAGACGGGAGTCCCATATTTCTCTCGAGCGGGTTAGTGTGAATCACTCACGTATAATTGAAAGTTGTGGTCCTTAAAATTTGACTGAAACGGTGCATCGAGTTGTGCTTCCTGATAATAGAGCTGTTTCGCTGGTGAGTGTTGGGTTTTGGAGGCTGCTGTTGTTTTGTTTACCGCAGCACTTCTCATGATGTCAGCAGGGGGCGCTCTCGCACTAGAGTCAATCTAGCTGTACTTTACTTTCAGTGTATCCGCGGGAGAAAAGCCACATTAGAGGAACTGCAGACGGTTCATTCTGAAGCTCATGTCATGTTGTACGGGACCAACCCACTACGGCAGAAACTAGACAGTAAGACTTTTACAATCCAAAACGAAGATCCCCTTATCATTTAATCAGATTCTGCGGTGTGAATGCATCTCTGAGTCGTCTTCTCTCTGTCTGGCTCAGGTTCTCTCATCTCCATGTTCGTCAGGCTGCCGTGTGGCGGTATTGGGGTGAGTAGAGACAAAGTCCGTCTCAACCATGTCTTCATTTGTGCAGCATGTAAGGAGAGTTTCTGCTTTGTCTGTGAAGGTGGACAGTGACACGGTCTGGAATGAAGTTCACTCGTCGAGCGCAGCGCGTCTGGCCGTCGGTTCTGTGGTCGAACTCGTCTTCAAAGTGGCATCAGGAGAGCTGAAGGTCATCATCTGCCATCGTCTTTCCCTCTTTGTGTGTGTCTGTGTTTCTGTCTGTATTATTTGATTGACGTGGAGCGGTGTGTCTCTGGCTTCATTGCAGAACGGTTTCGCTGTGGTCCGACCGCCGGGACACCACGCAGAGGAGAGCACTCCCATGTGAGACGCGTCTCTGTATTTGTCCTTCTGTGCTTTCTGCCTTTACTCCTGTAACACTGGTGCTCTCGTCCAATCACAGGGGCTTCTGTTACTTTAACTCTGTTGCCATAGCAGCTAAACTCCTACTGCAAAGACTCGATGTCAGCAAAATTCTGATTGTTGATTGGGTAAGTTCATTTTGAAGAATTATTTGGCACTTCTGTGTTTTCTTTTCTGTCTGTTTAGCATGTAATCGTTGTTGTTAAACCACATTCAGGACGTTCATCATGGCAACGGAACTCAACAAGCGTTCTACGACGATCCCAGAGTTCTGTACGTTTCGCTTCATCGATACGACGATGGCAATTTCTTCCCGGGAAGCGGCGCTCCTGAAGAGGTAATGACACGATGCGAGTGAGTGGATTGTGGGAAGGTGTTTTGTTTGCTCACTCCTGCAGCACTTCCTCTGAACAGGTGGGCAGTGGGCCGGGAGTCGGTTTCAACATCAACGTGGCGTTTACTGGAGGACTGGATCCACCGATGGGAGACGCAGAATACCTCGCTGCCTTCAGGTAAGAGCCTCAAACACGTTTTGCTCGCTCTTCATTTGCTCTTCAGATCTATTCATCAGTTGTTTGTGAGTGTGACGGATGCATTAAGACTTCAGGAGGTGATATAGAGTTTAAAGTGAAGGTTTGTGTCTCACAGGACGGTGGTTATGCCGATCGCTAACGAGTTTGCTCCAGATCTGGTGCTGGTGTCTGCAGGGTTTGATGCTGTGGAAGGACACACTCCTCCACTGGGAGGATATAAACTCACCTCCAAATGTAAGCGCCGCCTCTTTACTATGAACTCACTTGTGTCCGGCTGTATTCGTTATTTGGAGGGTTTCAGTAAAAGCCATGGGGTTGTGACAGGTTTGGGTCACCTGACTAAACAGCTGATGGGGTTGGCCGGGGGTCGAGTGGTGCTGGCGCTGGAGGGAGGTCATGACCTCAGGGCCATATGTGACGCGTCAGAGGCCTGTGTCTCAGCACTGCTGGGGATAGAGGTAAATGAGTTCCCATCATCCCTTGCGTTGTAAGTTTTCATTTGCATAAGGCGACTTATTGTTACCGATAGAGTGGAGTTTGATTGCTTGTGTTTGTGTGTTGAACAGCTAGAGCCGCTTTCTGCAGACGTCCTGAAGCAGAGACCCAATGAAAACGCTGTGAGCTCCATAGAGAAAGTCCTAGAAAATCACAGTGAGTCATTCAGATCTTCATTTCTTTTCAAGAAGAGTCATTTACTCCTGTCAAATATTGTTCCAGGTTCAGTATGTCTCAAGAGTGGACGTCTACAGGGCAAAACAAACTAAATTAAAATACTAGGGATGCACGATAATATCGAACCGATATCGGAATCAGTCGATAATGGCTTTAAATGTAAATGAGAGCGGAATAAGGTAAGAGGAATAAGGTAACTCACATGTGCTCAGGGTGTGCTAGTGATTAGATCACGTCAGCAGTGTGGCTCATTCTTGAAGCAAAGTTTTGCCTGAATGATGACTAGATTCACTGTTTGGGGTCGCTGCATTTAAACTGAGAATGCAGAACAGAATGTGTTCGGTGTGTGATAGAGTAAACAGTAATAGCCTCCCCTGGGTCCTAACGCCCGTTTGGTAAGGAGTCGTAGGGGGCGCTGTTGGCCTACTTCTAATAAAATGAAAGCATAATACACAAATAATATTTAGACTGTTTCTGATTAAATAAAGCAGTAATTGATGTCATAAAATCATGAGTATGTTTTGATTTAAAGGTCAGAAGCTATAGCTTCTATGAACAAACAAAACAAAAAAAATCACAAACATGACACTTAAATTTTATATACGGATTTATTCATTAATGTGTAATATTATATTTTTTAAACAAATGAGCTCAAAATTATTTTCAGAATTTTACAACTCTTTTGCTTTAGACCATCTACAAATGTTAAATCTTAAAATAAAATGTTAAGATTACCACTCCATCTTTCTGGAAAAAAAAATGCAGTTATTTAAAATATAGTTTATTTATAGTTATTTTCAAAGCTCCAATGTACTGCCATTATAAAAAAACATTATTATTGTTTATTTAATTCTAACAAATAAGTTATTGTTAAAAACTATAAATAATTATTTGTAATTTTGGTTAATGTGGTTAATATATAACGATGTATATGTTGTTAAATAAATGTAATGATAAATATGTTGTTAATATATTATGTCGGCATCGGCCAAAATGAGTTGAAAATTATCAGCAGAAATCCAATATCCCTGCCTCCCTATAAAATACGGTTTGACCGTTAGCGCTAGTGTGATAGAATCACTTACTGACCTCTTCTCTGTGTGAATATTTTTTATTTTATGTTCAGACCCCATTATCCGGAACAGTTTGAGGTTGAGATATGCTGTACATGTTCTCAGAACCCTGGGAATCAGAGCCGTGATCGACGCCATGCTGAACTCTGAATTTGGCTTGTTATACAAACTTCAGGACGATGTCAGTCGAGCTGAACTGACGCTGGAAGGGTCCTGTGGAGCTGATTGTGTGTCCTGTTCTCTGTGTTTAGGTCAGTACTGGTGCTCCGTCCAGCGGTTCGCGTCCAGCACAGGTTTGTCTCTGCTGGAAGCTCAGAGGGGCGACTCTGAGGAGAACGAGACGGTGACGGCAATGGCTTCTTTATCTGTCGCAGCCATGGAGAAAAGGTACAGCCGCTTTCCCTTCTTTCTATGCTCCGTCTTTCCTTTGGTTCAGTTTTGTGAGCAGCTTTGCTGTGTTTCTGCTCAGAACGGAGGATGAACCCATGGAAGAGGAGCCGCCGATGTAGGGGACGAGCGTTTTCCCAGAGCTCTGAGCTCTTCTGGGTCTCTGCGTCTGTTTGCCTTGGTCTCGTCTGACGGAGATCCTCGCTGAGCAGAGAGAGACGTCAGGGCAAAGGCTAACTCCCCACGTTAGCACTGTAGCCCGCTAGCACTGTGGCCCCAACGCAACGCGCTCGTGCTGAAGTCGCTTGAGACGTTTGTTTCTGGAGATTTCTGTCCCATTGGCTCGATGCTCGCACCTCGTCGCAGACGTCAGCCGGATCGTTCTGACAGAGGGACGGATGGAAAACCGGGGTCCAACAAACCCTCCACAGGCTCCGGAAACCCTGTTTGTTTAGTACTTCACACCTTGAGCACTGAAGCGTTTGACTCAACAGCGCCACTTTACAGATGTTTCTCAGAGAGGGAGTGCCTTGGAGACCACTTGAACTACGAATGAACTCTGAGGAACTTTGCCTTAAGTCAGTAATGTCCCATAATTCCAGTGGGTCGACTGTTTGGAGAAGAGAAAACCTTTTCAGCATGTTTACTTGGACAGCGTTCATGCTTTAGTCCTAAACACACATTGTCTTGAGATGACCGACTCTCCTTTGGTTTGGTTTTTTTTGTCCAATGTGCTGTACAAACACAGCAGAAACGGTCTGATGCTCCCGTGATGTGTAACAGTGGCTCATCACGCAGTGTAGCTGAAGGCAGGGTTACTGACTGGCATGTGCTTTACAGGAAACCCAGACTGAACCGGAGATCAGAAGGTCTGACCAAAGCATGAGTTTGCATCTTATTTCACCTTCCTTTAACCACGGCGTTTGATACGGATTACAAGACCAGGGTGGATGTGAACGGGTTTTGTGCACTGAATGGGAAAGAACCAGACAAGAGACGACCGTGTACCAAATGAGCTTGTGTTCCTCTTGAGCCAAACACACCTTGTAAAAAGGAAGTTGCATCTTGCTAATGTTGGTAACCCCTAAGCATGAGGCGGTACCTACAAGATCAATACAAATATGCATGCAAAATCTTTTTTATTTGCCTTCTCTAACGAACCTTGAGCCTCATCTCACCACAACAGCTTCATCTCTAAAAGAATCCAGTTAGTTCGTCTTACTTGGCAACTCTTGTCAACTGTTAAAATCCTCAGATTTTTTAGTTCAGTTACTGATTATTTTTGAGATTTTAGCAATTTAGTCATTCCTGTTTTGTACAGTTTTACTTTTTTCTTTTGACCTGAAATTTCAGATATTTGCACGTTTCACTTGACTTTGCTTATTATTTGTGCTAGTGGATTTGAGTTCCATTATTTGCGTTATATTTGGTACCATGTACTTTAAACATGAACACTTTATGACGTTCATGGGTTTTCAACCATTCAATCACGATGACTGATTGTGTATTTCCATTTTTTGTTCATAGCAGATTTGTATATGAAAGGAAACCTAAATATATGAATATGAAAATCTGTCATTCACGTCTGTTCTGTGTGCATGGATGTAATATTTCTAAGCAGCACACGCTGGTCTCAAATATACAAAACCTGTTTTTTATGACAGTTTAGGAGTATATAACAATCAGCTGTCTGTGGAACTAACCTGCTAAATGCACTTGATTGATGGTCAGTGATTTTCAGTTTTTTTTTTTTGGTGAAAGTTATTTTCATGACTGTAATTGAAATAAAACAAATTAATCCAAAGCATTTCAATTGTTTCCATCTGCAAAAAAAAAAAAAAAAACTTTAATACGCATGGTTTGTTTTAGTGTTATTTTATTCACACACTTCACTAAATACTAAAAGTCCCACAATTTTGTCAGTTTTGAGTAAAGTTGTAGATGGAGAAACAAAGGCAATCGTAGTTCATCACGACACGGGTTCAGCGTGACAAACCAAGCATGCTCCTCAACACAAACAGATGTTAACCTTCATTTACAAATTTAAATAAAATAAAGCTGTGACAATGTTCACAAAGTTTGTTGCTTTAGCTAATTTTTGTAATTGATTTGGAATTATATTTTTAACTATTTAATTTGTCTATTGACGTCATTTATTTTTGACTGGGCTCATTTGGAGGACTTTGAAACTGGCAGTGGTCTGATTCATGAGCTCAGGTATCTTCATTTACTCAATCTATTCTGTTCATGACCTCAGTCTAGTTGAAGCTGTAATTTCAGACTAAACGTGCCATGAAATGAAAGGTTTAACAGGCAACAGTGTAAGACTTGAAGAGCCTAAGACACTTTGATGATCTGAGATATGGCCATTCGTTTCGACATCTCACTGAGAGATGTAGTAAGAAAAGTCCCTTCTCACCAGTCCTTCCCTCGCACCCATCGCTCTTCACTCAGAATGGTCAATAGAATTATACAGGGTTAGGTTACATGAATGCAAGTGATATTCAGTCATGTTTGGCAACATTTGAATTGTCTCAGGACGACTGCTACAATGGTCTCAATCTTACTAGAAGTAGACTGAAAGGGAATACAGATCCTAAGAGTTTAGAGATAATTTGTTTACTTTAGCAGGTGTGCCATTTCCCAGTGTCTTTTATGCAAATTACCATCTGTCCTTTAAAAGGTGTAAACTCTACTTGATCAATGCAAATTCCAATTGTTAGTTCCTGTCTCCATTTGGAAGATGTTTGTCTTGGTCTGAGTTCTTAAGGAAATCTTGCAAGACGATCAGTGTGATTCTGTAGCCAGATAATATATTTTATAATGAGCAAAGTATGGCACGTCTGGAAAATTACTCAATCGCCTCTAATGACCAAGACTGACGAGTTTGAGAGTATGAGATTCGTATACTGGCCAGGACAAGACTCAAAGTGTTATAGGAATAAGATTAAAGAGTTAAAGAGAATAATCAAATGTTTAGATAAATGATCCTATGAATGATCAATAATAATTAGCATTTTAACCTAAATTTGCGCACTGAAAAGACTGAAACCTTCAGCCACCATTGGATATCTTCGTTGGGTGAACCTTACACCAGGGGCCTCATTTATCAAATTTTGCGCAGAAACCATCCTAAATTTGATCTTATGATCATATCTCAAATATGTGTACGTTTGATTCATAGAATGAACGTACGAACAGGAAAAGCGTGTACGTGTCTCTTTCAGATGTGAAATCTATGACCCGCAAACAGTCTTGAACTTGCACGCAACAATGGTTTCAGCTCTCTGCTTGTAAACGACTCCTAATTAATGTCATTAACAAAAAATATCACCAATCATCATAATTCAGAACAGCGAGCTGCAACAGCAGCTTATATTTTAAAAAAAAAATGCAATACTCTGACAATTAAAAGTGCGTACGTCTGCTCAGACCCTGACGTGACGCTAAGCACTTTTCCACGTCAAAGACTGTCTTTATAAATATGAGTGCCAGTGTGGATTTAAGCGTACGCACACTTTATAAATGAGGCCCCTGGAACGTTGTAAAGTTTAGACTGAGCCTAATCATCCAATCCAAAGAATTTAGGATCACAACCTTCACGCCTGAAGCAATCAGGATTACAAAAGTCTTGAGTTCAGTCCCACTGATTGACAAATGTGTTGTAGGGTTTATGTTAAACCCTGTTCTAGTCTGGCATCTAATTCAGTTTTAATCTCAATCACACATCTGTGGGTTCTGTGAATGATTTCATGAAATAAGGCGATAATCAGATCAGTGCTGATGAATGTACCTCCATCACATCAATCAATCAAATGAAAGCATTAGACACCAAAGACACAAAAGCCCCTAAAGCAGAACCTCCATCTCACGTGTAAATCATGTGAACCACATTTTTAGATGCCTGTTATTATTATTACTGTAATATACAACTTGTCACGGAATCACCAACAAAGATCAGAATCTCACGAGTTCTAACGCCACACCTGTTCCTCATCTCCTCACACTTCCCACACCATCATGTCTGGTCTCCAGTGTGTCGAGGACTCATTCTCTCACCTGATCTTTGGAGGCTAGACGTCTTCTGTGGATTCCCCTTCTCCTCCTGTGCTCCTCGAGCGTCTCCTCTCAGCTAAACTGTGCTGATCATCTTCTTTTCTACTCACCTCTTATGCCAGTATCCATATAGTTCAGTAAATACCTGTTTGTTTACCTCCGTCTCTGATTAGGCTTCCGTTACACACACAAGGACAGTATGTAAACACACATGATGTGAGACAGCAGCACTAAAGCGCTTCGGTGTGTGACGATAAAGAGCAGAAACACACAGGGCCGAAGTGAACGAAGTACATTTACATTTAGACATTTGGCAGATGCTTTTATCCAAAGCGACTTACAATTGGGGAATACAAAAAGCGATTAATCTTGAAGAGGCAGTCAGACAGAGGAAGTGCTCGTAACACCAAGTCTCAGTCATTGTTCAAATAAGTACAAGCTAGTAAGTGGATAGAAAGATAGAGGGAAAATTGTAAGTTTAGGATGAAGTCAAGTACTGCCGAAAGAGATGAGTTTTCAGTTGTTGCTTGAAGATTGCCAGGGATCCGGCGTTCCGGATAGGGGTGGGAAGATTATTCCACCAGCCAGGAATGGTGAACGAGAATGTTCTGGAGAGTGATTTTGAGCCTCTCTGTGATGGTACCACAAGGCGTCGCTCACTAGCAGATCTCAAACTTCTGGAGGGGATGTAGGTTCGTAATAGTGAGTGGAAGTAGGAGGGTGCAGAGCCTGTGGTAGTTCTGTACGCAAGCATCAGTGTCTTGAACTGGATGCGAGCTGCCACTGGTAGCCAGTGCAAGGAGATGAAGAGAGGTGTAACATGCGCTCTTTTGGGCTCGTTGAAGATCAGTCGTGCCGCTGCATTCTGTATCATTTGTAGAGGTTTGATTGTGTTTGATGGCAGACCAGCCAGAAGAGCATTGCAGTAGTCCAGTCTAGAAACAACAAGGGCCTGGACAAGAAGTTGCACAGCATGCTCTGTCAGAAAGGGCCTGATCTTTCTGATGTTGTGTAGTGCAAACCTGCAGGATCGAGCAGTCTTTGCAATGTGCTCTTTGAAGGTCAGCTGGTCATCAAAGATTACACCAAGATTTCTGACCGAAGTTGATGAGGTAATCATTGATGAGCCTAACTGAATCGTGAAGTCATGCCGTAGAGTCGGAGTGGCAGGGAAGACCAGTAGTTCCGTCTTTGCCAGGTTGAGCTGTAAGTGATGTTCTTTCATCCATGCCGAGATGTCCGCCAGGCAGCCTGAGATCCGTGCAGCTACCGTTGGGTCATCTGGTTGAAAAGAGAGATAGAGCTGTGTGTCATCGGCGTAGCAGTGATAGGAGAAGCCATGTGCATGTATGATGGGACCCAGCGATGTAGTGTATGTGGAGAAGAGGAAGGGTCCAAGAACCGATCCCTGAGGAACTCCAGTGACCAGTTGATGTGGTTTGGATACCTCCCCTCCCCAGGCCACCCTGAAGGATCAACCGGTGAGATAGGATTCAAACCAGCGAAGTGGAAGACAGGAGAATCTGATGATTGACAGTGTCAAAAGCAGCAGAAAGATCCAGCAGAATTAGGACTGACGATTTGGAATCAGCCTTTGCAGTTCACAGGGCTTCAGTGACTGAGAATAGCGCAGTCTCTGGGGTTAGAGACTGCGTTATTTGCTATAGCTGGGGTTGCCGAGTCTTCTGGACAAATCCAGGTCTCAGTCAAGCCCAGGATGCTAAGTGTGGAATGTAAGGAAAATGCAGAAATGAAGTCGGCTTTGTTGACAGCTGACTGGCAATTCCAAAGACCTACAGAGAAAGAAAGAGGTGCAGTGGAAGATGTAGAGTGCGCAGGTTAGCAGGGTTACGTAACCTTCTGCGTGTGTTTTTAGAGCGAGGTTGTGAGAGAACCGGAATGGTTTGGAAACATGATAGAGGTGGAAGGATAGAGGATAGGAAAGTGTGAGGGAAGATAAAAACGATACTTAAGTGTGTGCTCGGTGTCGTTGCTCGGTCAAAGTCGCGCAGGAAAAAGTCGTCTGTCTTTACACTCGTTGGTCTTCACACAAGGACGCTGAACGTTTCCGCTGACTTTTCCGCGTTAGCGCTCTGACATCAAATAAATACAGTCTAAGAAACTAGAGTGAAAACAGCTATGGCCGGCTTCTGATCAGCCCACAGCCAATAAGGTAGGATTGCTAATAGCTCAAGACGAAACTAACACTTTGCACAATCACACAGGCTCGTTCTCAGCTGAGGCGCAAATTATTCTAATTACCAGTAAGTGCAATCAAACAGAAACCAACGAAAATGCAGAGTAGAAATAGGCAGGAAACTAACTATTCCTTCCTAATAGCAAGTAAATAATTTAAACAACTAGAACGCTGAACAGAACCTCAGCGTCTAGTGTTGAGGGTGATTTTTTAGGAGGACAGTCCAGCGACACCGACAGCCTCCAAAGTGTCACACGCTCACACCTAAGAAGACGCGTCGAGGTCGACGAGGCAGCAAGACCAGGCAGCAAACCCATATCTATGGTGAGGAAGCAGAGCCGGAAAAAGATAACTTAATCTTCAACCTCACAGGCAACACCCTACATCCAGACGAAGTAAGCCTTCTCAATAAGGGTTTGAGTTTTGTCCCTAGTAAACCTGCTGATTCTTTTGTTACCAAAATAGAACTGTTTAAATTTTTTCGCAATCTGAGATTGAAGACCTATTATAAGGACACTACCACTACCTCTTCTCAGATTTATAACAAACATGAGCGAGGTAAATTTAAACCAACAAGTACTTTTTGCCCTCCCACCTTTAACCCCTCATTGGATACTTTCTGTAGACTTGTTGAACGTGATGTTGAGCAGCTTTTTAGCAATCCTCATCCTCACTATGGTATTAATAATTTGACATTTTCTGAAAGACAGGCCCTTGACAAACTTTGTAAAGATAAAAACATTGTGGTAAAGCCAGCTGATAAGGGAGGTGGTCTAGTAATTATGCCTAAAACTCTGTACGATCAGGAGGTTCTAAGACAATTACAAGATCTGACTTATAGAACTTTGCTCACTGATCCTACTAGTAGATTTCAAAAGGAAATAGAACTATTCCTCCAGCAAGCTCACTCCTCTTCTCTTATCTCTGAACGAGAATTCCAATACTTGTTCAATCGTACCCCAACTAGACCAGCTTTCTATATTTTGCCTAAGGTTCATAAAAATTTATCTAATCCACCAGGTCGCCCAATTGTTGCAGGTAATAATAGTCTTACTGAACCTCTTTCTAACTATGTAGACTTTATTCTCAGACCTTTGGTTACTTTACTTCCTAGTTATCTCAAGGACACATCTGACTTTCTTAAATGTCTGTCTCAGATTGGTCATCTAGGTCAGGATGTTTTGCTTGCTACTATGGATGTAACTTCTTTGTATACTAACATTCCTCACACTGATGGTTTGACTGCCTTAAAGTATTTTCTTGATCTTCGGACTAATGATGATGGTCTACCTACTAAATTCATTGTAGATATGTCTGAATTAGTGCTCACTAAAAACTATTTCTTGTTTGAACATCAATATTACCTTCAGATCAGTGGCACAGCTATGGGTGCCACTATGGCCCCTGACTATGCCAATCTATACCTTGGTTTTTTGGAAGAACAGTATGTGTTCAATAACAATCCTTTCTTGGAGAAGATAATTTTGTTCAAGAGATACATTGATGACTGTTTTGTGATTTTTCATGGTTCTTTATCTGAATTTGAACTTTTTGTCTTATACATGAATTGCTTAAGACCTTCTATTAAGTACACCTATACAGTGAGTGCCACTAGTGTGAACTTTTTAGACACCTGTATTTCTGTTATTGATGGACATATTGTTTCTTCTTTATATAGGAAAGACACAGAGAAAAACAGCTTACTTTATGCCACAAGTGCTCACCCTACATCTCTGAAACGTGGTCTGCCTTTCAGTCAGTTCACCAGATTGCATCGTATCTGTTCTGACAAAAATGACTTTGAGGTAAAAGCAAGACTTCTATACAGAGATTTTAACTCTAGGGGATATCCCAACAGTTGGCTTGATACAGCACTAAACAAAGTACGTGCCTCTGGTACACATTCGTCCAATGTGGTTTCCAAACAAAATGAGAGCCGCTGCATTCTAAAACTGACTTATAGTCCTTTGAGCAGAGAAATTAGAAATATTGTTAATTCTCACTGGCATATAATTAAAAGTGATCATCAACTGAATGGGCTTTTTCAAAATGTGCCTCTTTGTGTCTTTTCTAGAAGCCCTAACCTAAGAGATAGGCTGGTCCATGCTGATATTGCCACGCCTCCCTCTAGTACTCTTTCTAATGCCCAGGGTAATTTCCCATGCAAAAGATGCACTTCTTGTTCACATTACCTTAAACTCCAGTCTTTCACACATCCACACACACGTAAGATATATAAAATCAAGCAATTGATCACATGTAAATCTACTCACGTGGTGTACATTTTGATATGCCCTTGCCCTTTGTTGTATGTAGGCAAAACCATCAGGGCTTTACGAACGAGAATTTTGGAACATTTGAGTGCAATTAGGAGATGTGATGCAACTTCGTCTGTTTCCCAACATTTTCAACTAGCTAAGCATGCAATTTCTGACCTGAAATTCCTGGGCATTGAAAGAGTTTTGTCTAAAAGGAGAGGTGGTGATTTAGATAAAAAACTGCTACAGAGAGAATCTTTTTGGATTTTTGAACTCAACAGTCTTTTCCCGAAAGGGATGAATGAAGAGATAAACTATTCATGTTTTCTGTAAATATTTCCTTTTTAAGAGATTAACATTGTTAACTTTTCTATAAAAGGGATTGTGTTTCTACCTGCTCTCTGGGTCTGGGCTGAAGCTCCTCACATTGCACATGTTACTTGTTCCCTGATTACCTACTGAGTACTAATTGACTGCATGTCTGGTGTTGATTCATTATGAGCATTGAGAATAGCTGGATGGCTGAAACGTCTGCTCTTGCTCTATTAAAATATTTGATTCTTTTTGTAAAAGACTTTGTCTAGTTTTTCAGAGTGCGAACCATCTACAGTCTCTTCTATACAACAGAACTGCGACCAAGCTATTCAAAACACTTACGCGAGCTGCCGTCCGTCTCTTCTGGTGACTAATCGGCGAATTAGGAAACTAAACAGACGTGACACAGCTGACACTGAGGATCAGTGTGAAGATTTTAAAAACTATGTTCAAGTAATCACATGATATACACGTAATTAAAGGCCCATTAAAAAAAAAAAAGTTTTTCAGAATGATCAAGGAAATAAAATATTCTGCAGATTTGTATCAGTTCTGTCTGCTTTGGATGTGGCACCGCTGTTCTCGTGATGTAGACTTCATTCTTGTGCCCTGCAAACAGAAAAGAGTTGAGTACTGTCATAGTACTGTCATAGATGCATTACAGACAAGTAGATTCAACTAACTTAATAACTTCATATGGGTTAATAAATAACTGTATATGGGTTAAAACAAATGCAGGAGAACAGAATGTGTGAAACTTCAAAACAAATAAAAACTTTTCACCAAATAGAGCGACGCAGCCGTGACATCAAACACCAGAAAACTTATTCTCTTTGTTCCCTTGAGATTTTCTTATTAAAACAAGGTCTGTGGTAAAACTGCACACACACACTCCAAAGTCACTTATTACAAATATAAGTTTTTTTAAAGATTAACATTTCTTTACGGATGTATAATTTTACATCATAGAGAACGACATCGAAATATTGTCCATTTAGATTTACCACAGACCTTGTTTTACTAGAAAACTGAAAAACCCATAAGATGATCCAGAGGAACCTGTGGAGAATTAGTCTTCTGGTTTTTGACGTCGCGGCTGCAGGACACTCGGTGGATGAAGTTATTGTTCTTCATAAATGTACGAAGACAAAGAACTTCAAAATCACGTCAATAAATAGTTAAAATATCTGAACAGGTAACGGCTGAAACATGATTCCTTAAAGCAATTTATACAATTTAAAATCAACAGGATAATTACTGAAGAAGCAGTGAAACCTGTCTAAATGGCTTTCCTGACAGAGATGCAGATTCTCCTGACTGCTGTCAGGGTTCATCGTCATAATAATAATGTAATTCAGTCATAATCACTTCAAACTAATGTGGACGTGCCACATCTCCATCACACCAACACTGGCAGGCTTTATTATTTTTCTCTTTTCTAGCCAGGGTTTACATGGACTCAAATGATGGATTAACAACTATAAACATGTCAATAAAGAGACTGTCCACGTTCTTTCTGGATTATAATTACTGAGAGGTGTATAAGCCATTGTTAATGCAGCCAGTCATGACATTGTGGACTCCACTGTTTAATCAGGCTTTTAGAAAAACTCTGCTGCCCTCGCCTGGAAGCAATGAACAAACGCACATTCATGTCAAATGAACAGAAACTTCAGGACTCAAAGCATCTCCACCATCTGTAAGGCCCTGAACTCCACGTAAAAAATTCTATAGACCAAAATTATGAAACACTGGAGCTTGAAACTGTAACACCTGTGGCTTGCAATGATTGACAGATCATTAACAGTTTATTTAGAACAGCTACTCTGTCCTCTCACAGCTCCACATCTATTATCAAATTCGCTGATGATACTGTGGTTCTGGGCCTCATTTCCAACAATGATGAGACCACATACTTGGATGAGGTAGAGAGACTCACATCATGGTGCCAGGACAACTGTCTCTCTCTGAATGTGAGCAAAACTAAAGAGCTGATTGTGGACTTTAGGAAGAGACAGCAGCAGCCCTACACTCCTCTTATGATCAGTGGGACCCCTGTGGAGAGGGTGAGTAACTTCAAGTACCTCGGTGTAAACATCTCTGAGAACCTGACTTGGACTACACACATCCAAACACAGGTTAAGAAAGCCAGGCAAAGACTGTACCATCTGCGACAGCTGAGGAAATTCAGGGTCTCACCAGCAATCCTGAAAACTTTCTATTCAGGGACCATAGAAAGTGTATTGACTCAGTGCATCTCAGTGTGGTATGGAAACAGCTCCAATCAGGACTGCAAAGCACTACAGAGAGTTGTGCGCTTAGCTGAGCGCATCTCAGGGTCTGCTCTCCCCTCTCTACAGGACATCTACCTCAAACGCTGCAAAAATAGAGCTGTTAAAATCATCAAGGACTCTAATCACCCTGGTAACCAGCTATTCACTTTGCTTCCATCTGGTAAGCGCTTCCGTAGCCTGATGGCAAAAACTGAGAGACTTAGGAGGAGCTTCTTCCCCCAGGCCATCAGGCTCCTAAACTCTAACTCTGTGTCATAACATCACTTGACTCCATGTAAATATCACTATATCAATAAGTTATTCATAATTTTTTCCTACCTCGTATTGCTGCTATGTGAATACCCAGTACAACGTTTTGCACATTCCTTCTACAGTGGCATGCAAACGTTTGGGAACCCCTTGCAGAATCTGTGAAAATGTGAATAATTTTAACAAAATAAGAGAGATCATACAAAATGCATGTTATTTTGAAATTATTAAAATAACCCCCTTCAAAAGTTTGGGAACCCTTGGTTCTTACTACTGTGTGTGGTTACCTGGATGATCTACGACTGTGTTTTTGTTTTGTGATGGTTGTGTTTGAGTCCCTTGTTTGTTCTGAACAGTTCAACTAAGCACTGTTCTTCAGAAAAATCCTCCAGGTCCTGCAGAATCTTCAGTTTTCCAGCATCTTTTGCATATTTGAACCCTTTCCAGCAGTAATTGTATGATTTTTTCTCGTTTGGCTCTCATCGAAGGCGGTCGCATTTTTCTTCCCTCCCTGCCCTTATCACCCCTGCTTGCTCTCTCCTGTCTTGTCCTTGTCTGACACTGAAGAGACTTTCTCCGCAATATTCTACAAAACCGAAATTATGGATCTGATCAACTGGTCTCTTAATGCAATTGACACCATCTTGGGATCGGGAGAACCCAAGTGTCCTGCTGGGACTTTCGCAGCTGGCTACACGATGGACGCATGGGAGAGGTGGCGGGTCGTGTGTCTGGCGGCTCTTTCCGTGGAGGACATTGAAGACATCTACCTATTCGGAACCATGATAACTGGGTTTCTGCTGTTTGGATTAGGTGTTACCCTGTTATCGGAGAATTCAGGAGACGGGAAAAGCTGTCCAAAACCTCACAAGGCTGCCCGTCATGATTGAAGCAGTTGGCAGCGGTCAACTCTGAAACAGAGACTATTAACCGCAATATGGATTCGATCACAGATAAGCTCTCGGCTTTGGAAAGTAAAATTGATGGACAAGGAGATCAGAATGGACAATGAGAATAAGCTGTGAAATTAAAAGGCAGCTTTTCGCCCAAAGACCAAACAATCTTATCTCTTTCGGCTTCCCAAAACAACAGACAGCTTGGCAAGGTTGTTCTGGAATCTAACTCCCCGGATGAATACTGCAGAGAGACGCTCTTTCTTCCCTCCCCCCTCGAGCGTTTGGGTTCCGGCCAAGGTCGTTTCCATGGCAATACAATCTGCGGACTGAGACAACTTGTCTGGAGTGCCAGCGTGGCGGATCTCTAGGCACACGAACTTACACATACACACGAACTTACACATACACACACTCATACACCTCCCTACCCCCATCCCACGCCTTCGTCGCTTCATCCTGTCAGGTGTTAACGGGTCCGTGGATTGGTGCTGCAATGGCTGCTGGCCGGATGGCTGTTTCGTCTGAACTAGGATTACTATGCAAGTTATGTTTCTGTGTTGACTGTGCTTTATGCTGAGGTTTTTTGTCTGTTCTCTCACTGCACCCTCTTCCAAGGACGTAGTGGGAAGACACTTTTTTTCTCCTCTCTTTCCTCATGTTATGCTGTATCTCTTCTTCTCTATTGCATTTCGTTGCCTTGTACCTACATGTGCAATGACAATAAATTGAATCCAATCCAATCCAATTTTGAGATCCACCTTTTCACACTGAGGATGATTGAGGGACTCAAACACAACAATTAAAAAAGGTTCAAACATTCACTGATGCTCCAGAAGGAAACACGATGCATTAAGAGCCGGGGGTGAAAACTTTTTGAATTTGAAGATCAAGGTAAATTGTACTTCATTTGTCTTCCAGGAAACATGCAAGTAGCTTCTGTTGCTTCCGAAGGGCAGAACTAAATGGAAAAAAAATTATATTTCTACAAAATAAGAAAAATTTGGACATCTTCATTCTGTTCAAAGGTTTTCACCCCCAGCTCTTAATTTAAGCCTCTCATTAAAAAAACACAACTTGACCCCAAAGATTTAGTTAATTACAGACCGAGCTCAAATCTCCCTTTTCTGTCAAAGATAGTAGAAAATGTAGTATCCTGGCAATTATATTCCTTCTTAGAGAAAAATAGTATTTGTGAGGAATTCTAGTCAGGATTTAGACCGTATCACAGTACTGAGACTGCTCTCATTAGAGTTACTAATGACCTGCTTCTATCATCTGATCGTGGTTGTATCTCTTTATTAGTGCTACTGGATCTTAGCGCTGCATTCGACACTATCGACCACAACAGTCTTTTAAATAGACTAGAACACTTTGTTGGCATTAGTGCAAGTGCCTTAGCATGGTTCAAATCGTACTTATCTGAACACCATCAGTTCGTAGCAGTGAATGAAGAGGTATCATATCGATCACAAGTGCAGTACGGAGTACCTCAAGGCTCTTTTCACGCTTTACATGTTACCCTTGGGAGATATTATCAGGAGACATAGTGTTAGCTTTCACTGTTATGCTGATGATACTCAGCTCTATATTTCTTCGTGGCCCGGTGAAACACACCAAATTGAGAAACTAACGGAATGCATAGTCGATATAAAAAACTGGATGACGAGTAACTTCTTACTGCTAAATTCTGAAAAAACAGGTGTTAATTATCAGACCTAAAAACCCCACGTAATAACCTAGAACACTATCTAACACTTGACGGCTGCTCTGTCAATTCTTCTTCATCAGTTAGGAACCTAGGTGTGCTGTCTGATAGCAATCTTTCATTTGAAAGCCATGTTTCTAGCATCTGAAAAACTGCGTTTTTCCATCTCAAACATATCTAAATTGCGACCTATGCTCTCAACGTCAAATGCAGAAATACTAATTAATGCGTTTATGACCTCAAGGTTAGACTATTGTAATGCTTCATTGGGTGGTTGTTCTGCACGCTTGATCAACAAACTACAGCTGGTCCAAAATGCAGCAGCTAGAGTTCTTACTAGAACCAGGAAGTACGACCATATTAGCCCGGTTCTGTCAACACTGCACTGGCTCCCTATCAAACATCGTATAGATTTTAAAATCTTGTTAATTACTTATAAAGCCCTGAATGGCTTAGCTCCTCAGTACTTGAGCGAGCTCTTATCACATTATAGTCCTTCACGTCTGCTGCGATCTCAAAACTCTGGCCATTTGATAATACCTAGAATATCAAAATCGCCTGCGGGCGGCAGATCCTTTTCTTATTTAGCACCCGAACTCTGGAACAATCTACCTAACACTGTTCAGGAGGCAGACACACTTTGTCAGTTTAAATCTAGATTAAAGACACATTTCTTTAACCGGGTTTACACATAACACACTAATACACTTCTATTATTCAAATCCATTAAAGGATTGTTAGGCTGCATTAATTAGATCAACCGGAACCGGGAACACTCCCCATAACACGATGTACTCGTTACATCATAAGAAGAATGGCATCTACGCTAATATTTGTCTGTTTCTATTCCGTTTCTCAGTCCATGTCCGGATCAGATGGTGGATCCGCACCCAGAGACAACCTCTACAGCCCTGAACGTCAGCGGAGACCAGGACACCGAGATGAGCGCCAGAGACAGATCCCCAGTGAGGACCTCGCCACTTAGACAGCCATCGGGAAAGACCACTGGAATTTGGCCAGAGGAGAACTGGCCCCCCGACTGAGCCTGGTTTCTCCCAAGGTTTTTTTCTCCATTCTGTCACCGAAGGAGTTTTGGTTCCTTGCTGCTGTCGCCTCTGGCTTGCTTAGTTGGGGACACTTCATTTGCAGCGATATCGTCGACCTGATTGCAAAGACACTATTTAAACTGAAATGAGCTGGATGATGACATCACTGAGTTCAATAATGAAATGCTTTTAACTGAAAATCTTTTTTTTAAATCTTTTAATTTTACATTATTGACACACTATTTTCCTTTTTTGATATTGTGCAGTTGCTTTGACACAATTTACATTGTTAAAAGCGCTATATAAATAAAGGTGACTTGACTTGACAAGGAGGGTAAAGGCCACGGCCTCTAGCATCAGTCGCTAGAGTGCCTCTTGAGATCAGGGGAGTGAGGTTTTACCTGCACAGCGCTTACCCGCTGGCCTCTTCTACATCTCCATAGGCGTAACTGTTTTTATACTATACAAACTGTATTTTCTATCACCCTACACCTAAACCTACCCCTTACAGGAAACTTTGTGCATTTTTAGATAAAAAAAACAAACAATGAATTATAAGCCTTTTGAATTACAGGGACACCAAAAGTGTCCTCATAACACACCTTTAGTCTATGGTTAGTATTTCAGTGGAGACAAAACGTTACAAATGAGCACATAACACAATGACCGCAGACTGAAAAATAACACTAAAAGAAAAATTTTGCAACTTTCCACATTCAGTTCATATATATTATCATATATTTAATTTCACTTCATATTCGTCATATATTTGTCCTGTTTTTATGAAGCTGTTGCATCTCAAATAGGCCATTAATGACCTCGCCGATGATTTACCAATGACTCATCATCATCATCTTCAAGAGCTTTCTCAGAAATAAATATCTGCTAAAGTTTCCGAAAAGGTGAAAAAAGAACCACTCAAAGGCCTCAGAGCTCATTGCTGAAATTAAAAGACAAACAACAAATGATGAACAATCAGTCAAATTACTCTCTCCAGATCAGTGTTTTTTTTCTGTCCAATTAGTCTAAACAAACAATCCAGATGTGTGTCAGCGCGCATTACAACCCAACTCACCGCTGAGTGCCAGTGCGACCTCCCTAACACACAATTTACTGCCCACACTCATTTCACACTGCTAATTAATGACAGACACACACATACACACACACACACACACCTATCTAAATGAAGACACACCACAGGCGAACTCAAACACTAACTTTCTGCATTTTTAATGTTCCAACAGAAGACCCTGGAGGGGGTAAGGTCAGATTTAACTGGAAACACATTTGGACCCAAACTGCAGCTAACACACACACACACACACAGGATCTGGTTCTGGATGGGTTAGTGAAGAACTCTTCAAGCTCTCTTTGCTTAAGCGCTCCATTTGTTGCCGTGGTAACAGCACCATTCCTGGCAAAAGTTCTGGCTCAAACCGCTCTCAGCCTCCATTCGTTTAACATACGAAACTAAAAACACAGCAATCCCAAGATGCAACAGCTGACCCTTCATGAGGTCACTCTACTGCCAGTAAAAATAAACACAAATCAATTTAGCGGGGCATGTCAGCATATATACGAGTGTTTATCGATTCGTATCGCAGCAGAAGGCACATCGAGAGCGAGAGATGAACATTCAAATTCTATTTAAAATGATTAAATGATTGACTATGAAATGATCTAGTGTTCACTGTAAGCTCTTTTACATCTGTCATTCACTAATAAGTGTTCACTGCTCCAGGACAGCCGCTGGTCTCAATCAGGTCCTGAGAGGGTTTTAGGGCTCCAGCCCCCGTTACTCAATCCAGTAGCAGTTTATTACCTGTAAACTTCAACAGACACAACAGATGGATTGTGCTTCACGGTAACAAATAAAAGCTACCAGGAAATGAAGTTTGTGCTTCTTGTGATGTGGGTTAAGCCTGAGACACTCTGAAGAAATGAAGGAACAACAAACGCACAATGGTTTGACAGGAAAAGACCCTTGAGAGAAACAGCACTGAACATGAACTTGGTCAACAGGACGGACGCTGGGGTCTGTTTTTATTTCAAACGCATCATCCTTCTCAACTGTTTTCAAGACATTAAACATCAAGTTTCTGTGTTTCACGAGAGCATCCGAACACGCAAACCCAGATGCACACACGAGCGATTCGCTCCACAGTGGCTTTGATGGTGTCTGTGTTTCAGTTTGCAGATGTGGTAAATCATGACTATTCATCAGCATCGGATCTTGCCGGAATATTCAAATGACACGCTGATATTCACAACCCTCTTCAGCGCACCAATCTCACCGTGCTCGTGGATGCTTCTGAGTGAGTGAGAGATACAGAATAAAGAAAGATGGAGAGAGCTCCAGCTGCTGTCCTCCTTCTCTGTCAATGCCGGAACAGGACGTGGCATGAGGAGGTGCGTGGTGTGTGGAGGTGTGTGGCATGAGGTGGCGTGCGATGTGAGGAGGTGTGCAATGTGAGGAGATGTGATGTGAGGAGGTGCGTGGTGTGAGGAGGTGTGCGATGTGAGAAGGTGTGTGGTGTGATGTGAGGAGGTGCGTGGTGTGAGGAGGTGTGTGGTGTGATGTGAGGAGGTGCGTGGTGTGAGGAGGTGTGCGATGTGAGGTGTGGTGTGATGTGATGTGAGGAGGTGTGTGGCGTGAGGAGGTGTGCGGTGTGAGGAGGTGTGCGGCGTGAGGAAGTGTGCAGCGTGAAGAGGTGCGTGGTGTGAGGAGGTGTGCGATGTGAGGAGGTGTGAGAAGGTTTGCAGTGTGAAGAGGTGCGCGATGTGAGGTGTGCGGTGTGAGGAGGTGTGCGATGTGAGGAGGTGTGAGAAGGTTTGCAGTGTGAAGAGGTGCGCGGTGTGAGGTGTGCGGTGTGAGGAGGTGTGCGATGTGAGGAGGTGTGCGGTGTGAAAGGGTGCATAGTATGAGGATGTGTGTGGCATGAAAAGGTGCATGGTGTGAGGATGTGTACGGCGTGAAGAGGTGCATGGTGTGAGGAGGTGTGTGGCGTGAAGAGGTGCATGGTGTGAGGAGGTGTGTGGCGTGAAGAGGTGCATGGTGTGAGGTGTGTGGAGTGAAGAGGTGCATAGTGTGAGGAGGTGTGCGGTGTGAGGAGGTGCGTGGTGTGAGGAGGTGTGCGATGTGAGGAGGTGCGTGGTGTGAGGAGGTTTGCGGTGTGAGGAGGTGTGCGATGTGAGGAGGTGTGAGAAGGTTTGCAGTGTGAAGAGGTGCGCGGTGTGAGGTGTGCGGTGTGAGGAGGTGTGCGATGTGAGGAGGTGTGCGGTGTGAAAGGGTGCATAGTATGAGGATGTGTGTGGCATGAAAAGGTGCATGGTGTGAGGATGTGTACGGCGTGAAGAGATGCATGGTGTGAGGAGGTGTGTGGCGTGAAGAGGTGCATGGTGTGAGGAGGTGTGCGGTGTGAGGAGGTGCGTGGTGTGACGAGGTGTGCGATGTGAAAGGGTGCATGGTGTGAGGAGGTGTGTGGAGGTGCATGGTGTGAGGAGGTGTGTGGAGTGAAGAGGTGCATGGTGTGAGGAGGTGTGTGGAGTGAAGAGGTGCATAGTGTGAGGAAGTGTGCGGCATGAGGAGGTGAGCAGCATGAGGAGGAGTGTGGTATGCGGCATGCAGAGGTATGAAGTGTGAGGAGGTGCGTGGTGTGAGGAGGAGCGCGGTGTGAGGAGGTGTGTGCACAGCAGGGAGACCGGCAGAAGAGAGAGACGCCCACTCGTGCGTGAGTCAGAAGAAGAGACGCAGATGCAGCTGCTGCAGCACAGGCGAAGCTCACAAACGCTGTGACTAGAAAGAACGGTGAAAGTGAGAGAATGATGTCAAGGCCTCCATTACAGTCAGAGTCTCCTCACAGACCACACACTCCACCGGAGAGACGCTCGCTGCTGCCCTCAATCCAGTAACCTTGAGGGGAAAACACACCAGAAAAGCTCTTTTACAATCAGCAATATGCGAGTCGTACAGACACTAAATCGCTCCAGAGCGGTTGCAGCTGACCGTCAGCATCTGATCAGTGTCATGCTGAATTTGGGCCGTCACCAGATATGACATTTAGAAACATAACGACAGGGAATCTCCGTAAGCACGTTTGTATCAGTAAGCAGTTGCCTGGCGACAGAGAGGTCGAACGTCTCCAAACGGACTTGCGGTTCTGACCGACGGCAGGGAAAGTTCCCGAGCCGTTATTTTCTGACCTGATTGATTCCACACTGCGCAAGTTTCTCGCTCATGAGCTCTAGAGCTTTCTTTTTGGGATCAGTGACGGGCAAGGACGCAGCCACTCTGAAGGAAGCCCAGCACTGGGTCTGGACGGGTTTTGGACCAGCGTTTGTCCTCCTGAGCTGCATCTCATCATTTACTCTACTCGGGTTGCCATGGTTTCTGCAGGAATCTTTTAGATCCTGAAGCTTTCTGCCAGTCAAGGTCACGGTGCGACAAAGGCACGAGACGACAAGCCTCCCACTCAGCACAGCAGCCCCTCTGAGCTGTGAAAGCAGTGAAAACAGCTCTGAGCCTCACAGACCGCACCAGCAGAGGGACAGATTCAGTCTCCAGCCGATGTAAACCGGCAGCTCGTGTCAGCGAGGTGAATTCTGAACATCGTTTCTCCTGTTCTCTGCGTGTCAGTAGTTTGTTGGGATGAATAAAGCAAGAGCATCGCCAGCTCTCATTCTCTACAGCGAGGCAGCGATGGGCTTCCAGCCAGTGAACGCCCACACAATCCTGTATAATTCCTCACTCAAACACACTCACCCAAACCGACAAAGCTGCCACTGTCAGACCCCGCAAAAAATACAAAACAGGGTCATATTAAAAAACACCAAGCATTCAAGTCATTAATATCAGTACGAATCAGTTATAAAAAATAATAATTATTAAATTGTTAATTTGAGTAAAACAGAAGTAACATTACATTGCTAGCACATCTACTACTAATAGGAATGATAACGAAAGAAGCAATGTCTTTTTCTTCATTCTTTTCTAAGGAATGTTAATTTTGGTCATAACTTTAAAACAATCACGCAAAACATGAAATAAAATATGTATTTGCCCGTTTTTGTGGCTAGCATGTTTATTGTAATTGTGTCACTCAAAAATTTGTTGAGTTGTTTTTCTGGTCCAATCAGAGCAATGCTTCAGCGATTGTGTGTTTATTGTGTTGTTTTGCCTCTACAGCAGACTGAACCGTGAGTCAGGTTCACATGATGCCTACACAGTCGCCCACGCAGACACCCACGGGCCGTATGCACGCAAACACTCACCCACACACACACACACACACACACACACACACACACACTTCAGCCGTGTTAGGAGCCCTGTGTCCATCACAGCAGCAAAACCAGAATCTCACAGGAACAATCTATAGAAATCACACTCAGAGAGCAGTCTATGCTAGTGTACGTGAAGATGGAGAGATGACAGATCCCTTCCCACTTTCTGCTCTTATATTGTCCGTCTTCTCATCTGAAAGCTCTGCCTGCGTGGTGCGAGTCACTCTCCCATTATCAGGGTTGCTGGTAATTATTTAAAAGCGAGTCTAAGTTGACTAGTCCTCCTCCCATGCAGTCTGAAGCGTGGAGCGACACATTCTTTCTTCATCTCCCACTCACATTTTAATCTATTAACCAGCACCAGAATGCTAATGAATGCCGCCTCCTGAACTATGGGATGAACTTGGACAGCCGTTGTTAAATATGATTCTTCATTCTGTTGGTAAGGGTTCTTTCAATAATAGTGATAATATGGCCATTATCACTCTGTTACCGAAAGCTGACAAAGATTTAACTCAATGTGGAAATCATAGACCATTGTCTCTTCTAAACAGTGATGTTAAACTGTATGCCAAAGTTTTAGCTTCCTGTTTAGATACTTATGACTAAACTGGTGCACAATGATCAAACTGGTTTCATCAGATCATGACTGGCAGCAGATAATGTCTGTTGTTTATTGCATATTATACATGCAGCTAGTGGACTTGACTTACCATGTGTCACACTTTAGATGCTGAAAAAGCCTTCGACAAGCTGGAGTGGCAATATCTTTGGACAGTACTGGAACACTTTAGCTCAGGTAGTGACTATATTAATATGATTAAAGCTCTATATGCTAATCCTTCTGCAATGGTTATGACAGGTGGCATTTGTTCTTCACAATTTTTCATCTCACATGGCACTCGTCAGGGATGCCCTCTCTCTCCATTGTTGTTCGCCTTATGTCTTGAGCCTCTTGCACAGAAAATCTGTCAAAACACTATGGTGAGACCTATTACTTTTTGTAATACTTCACATTGGATATCTTTATACGCAGACGACATCCTACTGTATGTCAGTGACGCAGCTAACTCAATTCCACATGTTCTTTCTGTGTTTAATTCTTTTAGCTTACTCTCTGGATATACGATTAATTGGACTAAATCTGCATGAATGCATTTAAATAATCTATCCTCTCAGTCTACTCTCCCAACTGGTATACCGGGAGTATCTAGCTTTAGATATCTGGGTGTTGCGATTTCTTTGTCTTTGCACACAATAGCTTTAAAAAATTAGCATGACTCGTTGGTCAATGCTACCATTATCTTTACAAGCTTGAAATTCTGTTATTAAAATGGACGTTCTACCTCGCATTAATTTTTTCTCTTCTATACCGCTTTCACCACCCACAGATTACTGGTCCAAACTTCAAACATTAACATCTAAATTCATTTAGAATGGCAAATCTCCTCGTATAAAATATGCAACTACAACGTTGCAAAGATGCGGGTGGTCTTGCGGTACCGAACTTTTAAGTTTTATCAATGGGCATTTATTTTATGACCTCTTATAGCTTGGTTGAATCCTGGCCCTCTCTATAATCTACCAGGGACCTCCTTTTTCTTTTATTTGCGCCCGAGATCTGCAATGAGAGCATATGGGGTTCCACGGGGAACTAATATTTCTTGTCTTAGTGTGCACAAAACCCTGACAATAGAAGCAAGCACGAAAGGTATAGTGTCTTCATTGTATTTGTTGTTTTTGGAAGCCTCCTAAACCCTTACCAATTTTGGACATCTGGCACAGAGATTTATATCCTACGGATACAGAAGACAGCATTGATAATATCTGTTGGGATTCAATATGGGCCAATCTTAAAATTGTTTAAAAAAAATACTAATTATCAATTAATTCACTACAAAATGGTTCATAGGATGCTTCTCACTCCTAGGAAACGATTGAAGCTTTCTTCATCTTCCAATTGTAATTTCTGCTCAGGAAACTCTATAGGCACTTATAGACATATGTTTTGGGATTGCCCTGAAGTCAATCATTTCTGGAAACAGGTATCTAAGACTCTGAAGGACATACTGGAAGTCGATATATCATGCTGTCCTAAGCTTTTGCTTTTAAATGATGACTCATCTTTCAGTTTCTCTAGGTCTCAGAAAAAAAATGTTATTCTCTGGATTAACTGCAGCTAAGAAAATGCTTGCCCTGCGTTGGCAACCTCCACATTCTTTAGCTTGGTCACACTGGATGTATTCCTTCCTGGACATTGTAAACATGGAGCTATCAGTGGCTAGGATGCACGGTGCCACTCAAAAAACTATTTCAGCTTGGATAAGGGCAATATCTAAAATTAAGGACTTCTTAAAGTGACATGATTAATGTCTTTACACTATATTTGCTTTGTGGAGTTTTTGTAATTATTTTTATTAGACTATTTGTGATTGTACCTATGTGATGCAGAGGGAGTGGAAGGTGTAATTTGTTCTTATTGATGTATGTCTGTTATAATTATTTTCTGTAACACTTAAACATTTATCAAAAAAAAAACCCCGGTTTGACATGCGATCTAAGTCAGTTTGGGTTAAGGGCCGGAATGATGTGTGTTCAGTTCAGCTCTTATAGAATCTGTTCTTTACTGCGACTGCTTTATTTAGTCCTGAGGCGAAACCACTGCTCGAATTGAAGGGGGGCTGGGGGGATCCGGGACCCCCCATAAGGCATTAGGGACCCCCCATAAGAAGTAAAAAATAGACTTGGGGGGGTCCCTCAGACATTTTTACTTGGAGTAAGCCATTTAAAAGAAGAATAGTAGTTTATCTCTCTTTGTTATGCAACATTAAATAGTATATAGTTATGCATATTATGATCAAATATATTGTTTATTTTGTATAAATTGTATATTGCGAGACTAACCCCCACCAAAAAAAAAAAAAAAGTCTGATGGTGGGGACCCCCCATAAGACTTGATTCAATTCGAGCACTGGGCGAAACCCCACTGGCAGGTTGAAGGCGGTGCTGCTCTTCACGCCTCTCTCATGAAACAGAAGCACTTAATTTATTTTAATTTGATTTGACCTCGATGATCTTGACACTTCGTAACGCTCGGTCTGAAGGAGGAGCGGACGCCAAGTCTGATATCGAAGGGCTACAGACAAAGTCAGCGATTAGACACGACCCGGTGTAACGTTCACCCAAACGCATTAAAGCCCGTGTAAGATAATGCTTCTATTAATTAATGGAGGGTGAAACATAATTAGCTTGGGCCGTCCTCCGCCGTGGCTCCATTAGAAGGGCGATGTAGGAATGGAAGTGCTCTCGTGGGCGGCTGTCGGTGTAAATGCGCTGTTGTGTATGTATGCTGAGTGTGTGTGAATCAGGCTATTTGTGTGTGTGTTGGGCGCTGAGAGCCCTTGAGAGAGTGTGTAGGCAGGGGTCCACACACACACACACACACACACACACACACGGGGGTGGAGAGGTATATGGAGTTAAGCCTGTTCACCGCCTTCCGACTGATCACTTGTGTGAATAAGAGAGAAAGAGACACATAGTGTGTGTGTGTGTGTGTGTGTGTGTGTGTCTATGTGTGTGTGTGAGTGAGTGTGTGTGTGTGTGTGTGTCTATGTGTGTGTGTGAGTGAGTGTGTGTGTGTGTGTGTGTGTGTGTGTGTGTGTGTGTGTGTGTGTGTGTGTGTGTGTGAGAGAGAGAGAGACGCTTAATAGAACGAGTGATTTTATATCACAGTGAGAAATACGTCTGCATGAAGAACACAGCTCACTTCAGATCATGGCAGTAAAAGACAAACATAGGGAAAAAAGAACAGTGAAAGAAAAAATAAAATTGTGGAAAATTAATGGACTCATTCGTGCTAGACATCTCAGGTAAGAGCCTTTATTCTCTGTGTGTTTAATTCAATGATCTGCATTAACATCTCTCAATCTGAGACTTTATGAAGTCTGTGCTTCCAGAGTCAGGAGCTGCGAGAGACAGAAGGACTGACTCTGATCAGGAGCTGATGGAGGAGATCAGAAACACTCGCAGAACTGATATATCGATATACTGCAGTCATATGAACATGTGATCAGTTTAAACTCCTGTGTTTTCTCTCTAGTTTCAGCAGCAGAAGTTCGAGTCGCACGTTCACGTGAATGAAGGTAAATGTTTATTTCTTTCTGTTTCTGTACATCATTACCGTTTATAATTAAAACACTGACGGGCTCGAGCTGAACCGAATACCGCGCGCGCAGCTTCATGAAGATAAACAGCGGTTCGGTTAAACTCGCCGGTAACGGAACTATTGTTCGTCGAGATCGTTTGTGTTTGTTGAGCGCTTTATGGTTAACATGTTGTAATGTCTAGTCTAGTGCACTAACTAGCTTTCGACATCTAAACATCTGGACGCTCGCGAGTGAGAAACAGACTTTAAATGCTCTCAGGATCGTTTCACTGTGTTTCAAATGCGAAGCTTTTACAGCCGTCTCCCTTCTTTTCATCAACACAGTTATTTATGAAACATTTATTAAACCTGCTACAATCACAGTCTGTCTTCATGCTGAAGGGCTGTTTTATTTGATCTGATTTTAAGTAATTGCGTAACTCATGTATATTTCATAGCTCATAACCTGCTAATATCACAGCGGATCAAAGAGCATGATCAGCTGTGATATTATCTTTCTATGACACTTCAGTAGAAGAAAATCAGTTTACACGCATTCTGGGTTACACTTTATTTTCAGGTGTCCTTGTTACAGTGTAATTATACATGATGGAAGTACTGATTATGAATTAACTATGATCTTACTGGTTAGGGTCAGGATTAGGGTTACTAGCATGTAATTATGCATAAATAAGTGTTATTATAATAGTAAGTACATGTAATGTGTAACAAGGACACCTTAAAATAAAGTGTGTATTCTGTGGCCTAAATGCATTCATAATAATAGCGATTAATGCCAACATTTATGATGAATGCTTAACTCATTATCTTGAAATCGGACCTTGTTGATTCTCTGAACATGTTGAACAGATTTATCCCGTAGAAAGTAATCTTTAGTAAACTGAAGAAACCCATCAGGATGAAAAAGACCAGACAAGAATATATATATATATATACTTACACTGGCTGAAGAAACATGGTTTTAGAAACCTGCTGCACTTTTGATAGACTGACCAAACGTCATCATAAGAGACTCAAATTATTGTTTCACTAACCTGGAACAACAATACAAGCTTTAAAAGTGACCACAAGAGGCCACTTGAGACATATTAGTCCACACTATGCATTTGAGCGCATCTCTGTAAATATATTCTGCAGAAACACACAGACGCTGTCGCCCACACAGAGTCACAGGCTCCAGGAGCCAAGCAGCATCGCAGGAATCATTCTACACTCATGTTGTAGCTGTGATGAAGCGTCCATTAGCACCAAAACACAGGAGACATTTTGTAGATGTTACACCAGAATCATTTGTGAAAACCATCTAACAGATATAACTAGTTCTACAGCTACTCATGCTGCATGTAAGGTGGATCTGAACGTACAGTGACACTGCACTGCAAAAAAAATAAAAACATCTTTGCATTTTTGTCTTGTTTCTAGTCAAAATATCTAAAAATTCTTAAATTAAGATGCTTTTACTAGATAAGCAAAATTACATAAGATTTTTAGTCTTGTTTCCTAGGGGAAAAAAACTAAATTAAATGCATTTCGCTTAAAACAAGTAAAATGACCTGCCAGTGGAACAGGCCCGGCGCCAGAGGGGGGCCGGGGGGCCGGGGGGCTTTAGTTTAGTGTGTATAATAGTCTAACTCATAGATGGAAAAGCTGCCCATAACTCCTGGTCTAGGATCTGTTTTCTTCGTAATAAAAGCATAATGAAATAGATTTGGCAAACAATCCAGTATATCTTCTGCTTTGGAAAGCGTCAAATGATTTTACAATGCATTTTCGCAGAGGGGAGCAAAGTAGCCAATCACAGACATGTTTGTTGATTTCTACAACGCAATGGCCAATCAGAGGTGTTTAGGTTGAAATCCACGCACTCACCGCTTTTGTAACTCAAGCTCGTAACTTCATTAAAAAGAAAGTTTCATTGTGTGGTCACATTCATTGGTTAACATGGAACTTTGTAAGATCGTGATGAATGAGTGACAGTTTTTAATACATTTAAAGGGAGCACTCTTTGCATGCTGTATACGATAATATATTCAGAATTTAAATAAAACTTGTTTCTCATGCTTGATAAGCGGCCACGTACGACACAGAGATAGCTAACTAGTACACTATATAGATCAAGATAATAATTTCAGAAGCAGAGTGATGTGATTCTGCGACCGAGCCTGGTCCAAACGCAGGATTTAGGTAAGAAAACAGTTCTTAATGATTTGTATCGGCTGCTATGCCAAATCATGCACCTGCTTGCTTTTCTGTTTAATTGAAGTGTTAGTGAATTATTGTAAAGTGTTACCCAAATAATGCATTTTGAGCGTTTACATGAAACTAACCCCCCCCGGCGCCGGGCCTGCAGTGGAAGTAGAATACTCTTAAAACAACATCATTTCACTTATTTTAAGCAAAATGCACTTAATTTAGTCCCCCCCCTCCCCCCCCGGAAACAAGACTAAATATCTTATGTTGTTTTGCTTACCAAGTAAAAGAATCTTAGATATTTTGACTAGAAACAAGAAAAAAAATACTAAATAAGATAAGCCTTTTTTACAGTGTGACTGTCGACATCTCATGTAGTTACAGCTGAAGACTATATAAGAGCACCTCAAGTGTCTTATTGCTTTTATAAAATGGTTGCTGCATAATATGATGGGCATATTGCTGAAATTCTGATTTAGTGAATCAGATTGAGTGTGGAAACAGTTCTTTTCTAATCTAATGAATCAGTACGCTCTACTCTGCCTCCTGTCTTTGAATAACATTATAATTCACTTCTAGTTGTATATAAAGAGTTTCTCAAGCACATGACACTCTTTTGTTTCTCAATGAATGGCGTCTCTGACCTTCCCATTGAGAAAAAGACACAATAAGCCCCGCCCCTCTGACACGATAGGTCAGAACGAAGAGGCGCCGCCCACCTGAGCTCCCGCCTCTCTTTAAAGGGGTCGGACCGGCAACATGTGACTCGATTACAGCGTGGGAGTAAAAGGGGAGAGAAGAACAGATCAGGACAGGAGTGAAAGAGAGAAAGAGAGAAAGGTGGAGATATAATGAAGGCAGATGAGAGTTTTCCACTGGATGAATGTAAGTACTGCTACATTTAGGTTTTATTGAGCCAGGCAGATACGGTGTTTCTTGTGACACATTATTGTGATGATTTTGTGATGGAAAAACAGAGAAATATGATAAAGTGTGGTGAAGTATTTAATGTAGAGCAAAAGAGATCGAGCGCTTGTGGACTGACAGCACCTGCCTCACCGCAGATTACTCATTAAACTCACGACGGATGCCAAAGACTAACCTTAACCTGCTGCTTCATGCTTTCATTCCAGCACTGCTTCCTGACAGACATCAACACTCCGGAGCGGATTCACTGGGAAAGAAGAGAAAGAACATGTGAAGTGGAAAACAGGAGGTTTGCAAACAGGTATCTCAGGTCACACGTTTGATTGTGCAAGTGTTTGCCGACTCAAGATAGCCAGCGAGGAACAGGTTTGGGGTCAGATGAGAAAGAGTGAAAGAGAAAAGCTGGGAAGAAGAGAAACGAGAAAAGTGAAAACAGGAACAGAAAAAAGGCCATTTTACTGTCATCTTGACGGATGAGAAGAAGCATCCGATACCTTTAACACAAACACATTCAAAGGTTTCACAGCAGACGTTCACCTGAAGGATCATCTGTCGCTCATGCGTTTGTCCATCAGGAGAAACTTGTTCAGCAATCCTATAAAGACATGAACATACTAAACTCTACAATCTAGAAACCATTTTAAATTAGCAACTAATTCTCCTATAATTAATGTGTTCGTATTAATTGAGGGATACCCAAAATGTTTGGACTCTTCAGTAAATGGCAAAATATGTGAAAACGTCTAAGAAATGGCGAGCAATTACAGCAGCTAAAAGAAACCTCTTCCTAATATGTTCATCTGAGCTTGATCTGAGTTTCAGAGACTGCAAGCAGCGAGAGTCTGAGACGTCGCCATTGTGTTTGTCCTTGTTCTCTGTGTAATGGCGGGTGACGAGAGCATGTGGGTGAAGGGTAACACATGCTTTTATGAATGGGCTGCTGGGACGAGCGCTCTGATTGGTCAGATCCATGTCTCTGTGTCTATAGTGAAATACGACACCACAACTCAACACACTACAATGTGACACAGCTGTTTCCCACTGCGGCTTTTATCAGCAGTTAAAACACAGCTGTAAGACCAGAGATGAAACACAGTCAGGTCTAGATCCCTGTTCATCCAGCAAACTATATCAGTGCTCAAGAGTCACAGGCCGACTGAAGAAAGAGAGATCGTCCCTCCTTCACCTAAAGCTTAAAGAGGTCATATGATGCGAGTTTTCCTTTCTCTTTGGAGTGTTACAAGCTGTTTGAGATAAGATCCGTAAAGTTGCAAAGACTAAAGTCTCAAACCCAAAGAGACATTGTTTATCAAAGTTAAGACTCGTCCACACCTTCCTAAAACGCCTCATTCAAACACGGCACGTCTACGTCACTGTGTGGGAAGATTTGCATCGCCCAAATGTTTACGCAAAGAAAGGAGGCGTAACTTTTATTCTCACTGTAGTATTGTTGTGGAGATGCTGTGTGTTTCCAAATATGGTAAGGGGCGAAACATTTCAGTCACACGCTTGAGGTATTCGGCCAATCACAGCGCACTGGATAGCTGGCCAATCAGAGCACATCGCACTTTTCAGAACAAAAAATCAATGCGTTTCAGAGGCGGAGCAGAGAGGAGCAACAAGAATGTATGGCCAGAGATTGCGTTAGATTTTGATGGACAGGGTCGTAAAAATTTCATCATAATCTATTATTAGACGTCATTTTAATTTTCATATTTTAATTATAATAACATTTAATTGCTTTTATTTTTGTTCACATTTCCATTTTTAATAATGAACCTACAGGACAGGTATATAGACTTTAAAAAAACTATTTCTCGATTTGAATATTCTCATTTTTATGAACCAATTTCGATTCTTAAATCTCATTCGATGCTGTTTACAGTTGATGAAAGATCAGTACATATAGTACGCCTCCAATAAATTGTAATAGGCTAAGCTTTATGCTTCATTATTTTTGATATGAAACAAAGTCTCAGATTCTGTCCATTTTATCAGGAAATTCAAACAATAAATACTGTTGTGGCGCTCTTTAATGTGGTGTGATAGATCGCTGTATCTTAAACTTGATACTTGCCTCAAACGTATAGAAAAGACTGGCGACGGTTTTATTTTTGTTCTGGAGCTGATGATCCACACTGGAGCACACTCGCCACCAACTGGACAGGGCTGTGAATTACAGTTACACATTACAATAGCTCACACTCAGTGTAATCTGTCAAAATGACGGCCTTCAAATTTTTCCGTCACTGCTAAAAAAAATTTTTTCAGTAAACAACCTCTGTGTACGGTATATGGAAAATAATGTCAAGTCATCATTATTTATATAGCGCTTTTTACAAAGCAGATTGTGTCAAAGCAGCTTTACGGTATTAAGCAGGGAAATAGTGTGCCGTTGTCCTCTGGCCAGACGAGACCAGCAGTTTAATTCTGGGCTGCAGCAGAGTCAGATTGTGCAGGACTCGTCTGGTTCCCGTGGTCTTGTCCTAATGTGTTTTTTTAAAACTTGAAACACTTTGCATTACACTGTTGAGCACTGCAAATACTGTTATTTTTTAGCATGGTCATATGACCCCTTTAAACACCTCCCGTTCCGTCCACTCACATCTCCAGAGGTCACAGGTCGTTAGAGAGCAGGAGACGAGGATCATCACGACAGACCTAGATAAGGACAGCAGGCCTCCTGCCAAATCATGGAAAACTGGTGTCACATGACATCATGGAAACAGGAGACGCCGAGTGGAAAAAGAGCATCACACGTCAGTCGTGTGACCGAAGGAGAAGGACAGCAGGACGAGGTTCTCCTCTGAAGTGTTTCTCTCCAGCTGCAGCTCAGGTTTCAGAGTAACGTCTCGCACACATGAGTCAGCACTCCTAATCTGGAACGCTTCCCATCCTGTTTAACTTTCCATCGGCAGCACCTGAGACAGCACCCTCTGTTTGAACTCATTTTCCAGGCCACATCTGCCTGTTACACTCACTTCCAGGCTATTATACAATCGGCTGAGTTTAATGCACCTGTTTTGGCACTGAACGAACCGCCTGTTACATGTTCCATGAACTCGTCTCCCTTCATTGGACAGACGACACATTGGTTTCAGTGGTGCATGAGATCATGTCCGATTTGTTAACTCCGTTATCTGCCTTCTGTCTAGGCCTCAGCTCAGGAGCAGAGCAACGTAGACGTCCATCCTTCGCTCAGTGGTCAGTGTAGGTCCTGTCTCCGCCAGCAGCTACATCTGGCTACTGGGTCTCTGATGGCCGTCAGTCCGTGATTGAGCAGCACTTCACAACACTACAGCAAAACCCAGACTCGTGGAGGAAAACCACCAACATGAGCGCGATATGAGACCGATGCGGTCCTGAACCTGGCATACAGTGTAGAGATCTGTGTTTGTCAAATTACAGCTACATTGTCTGCTGGGTTTCAGAGATGCTTCACACCAACGGAGGCGTTCAGTCAGGAGACGTTTAACACAATGTCAGTCTTTAAATGATCCAATAAAGCTTAAATGTGGTCACTCTGTCTGAGGAGCCATATGTCACTGTCTAACAATTCCTTTTAAAGACAACATTATATTAATAGCTGCTGACTGCAGTTACTTTAGAGGAAACTCATTAGCTTCAGTTTTCCATTAAACAACAACAGATTGTGAAAAGTACAAATAAGGGGGAAACGAAGACAAGAGATTCTTGCATAACAAGAGGTCATTACTGACCACACGTCAGAAGACCAAACCACCTTCAAGTGGCTCCTGAACCACAAGATTTCTTGAGGAACATCTTCTCAAAAGACAGGTGAATTTCACAGAGCAAATGAGGAACACTCGTTAAGAGCAGACATGTCTGACGTAAACAATGAGTTCATTTGTAAATGTTTGTTAGTGAACGCCAATGAACTTTAACCTTTCTGGAGGTTTCAAAAGGCCTGTTTAATAGTAACAGACCTCATGAGTGGACAGATATTACTCAAGCGTGACTTAATTACTGTATACAGTGATAGTGAATCGTTGCGAATCTTCAAGCAAGGCTGCAGGTCTTATCCAACAACAACAACGAAACATTAAAAGGGAACGAGCATTTATAAAAACTGATATTTCAAAACACTCGCTTGACAATTGTCATTGTATACAATAAATAAAAATTGCAATGTCATACAGATTTAAGAAGGATCTCCACGTGTGGGCACATATGTTGACAACTTGTTTAATAACTCATAAAACATTCTTCAAACAATAAAACAATTTTATAGTTTCTGTACAATGCTTACTAAGCGGTTTAATTCTATATAGAAAAATGCAGGAGTAGTTTAAATGACCAAACTCCTTCAAATTTAATGGCAGGTACTCTGGGAAAAATAACAGCATTCCATCCACAAATATCTTCAAGCAATAAATATGTATTTATAAATAGTGTAAATGTACATCAGGATTAGAAACAAACAAGGAAGGAAAAAAACAGACAATTTAAACTTTATTCCTTACTCTATGTGCAACCCATTTTCTTTGTGACTTGGCCATTATGTTTTTTCCATAATTTTTTCCTTTTTCTTATCAAAGAAACAAAATATCCAACATGGTGTCAAAAGAACGAGACCGGTAAAACATAAAAGCGGTAAAAAATTATATAATCACCTAATTCTTCACATTACAAATGTTTTTTTTTTTTGTAGATTTTGCCATCCAAAGTCATCGTAAAATCGCTATCTACCATACAAAAAGCTAGGCTAGCGCTCCTTCGTGAAGGTGAACCCTTGAGACACAAGGAAAAGATTTCAGGTTTCAGCATGTTAACAAAATACAAAAAGAACGTCTGAAGTCAGTAGTCTGTAAGTGATGATGCCAGTTGTGACAGATAATATGTACAAAACGAGTTTCCCACAATTTCCTCCCCAGTTTTTGTGATTAATTTCTCACATGAAGCAGGAAGAGGTGTGTAGAGAGGAAGTTCGCTCACTAGCGCCCCCCGCAGGCCACAGTCACACGCTGCAGTTTATAAACAGGTTGCATAGACACACGGTCACTTGAGTCGACGGTCCCGAGCTCTCTAATGGTCACCAGCCACGCGAGAGACGAGCGCCACGGTCCTGAATATCAGAAATGGTCCGTTTAGAGAGTTCCAGTAATGCGATATTATCCACATGTACGACGTCTTAATGTCAAGATGAAGACGAATGCAGAGCAGGAGCCTACAAAACACAAGATGAGCGAACAGCGTTATTCATGGTCAGGGTTTATACACATTTGTACCAATACATTTCCATGACTTTTCCATTGAACTATGGAATTCATGACTTTTTTTCTGACTTCTGATGACTTTTGAGACTATATTCATGACCTAATGTTGTATTATTTTACAATAAAAATCTTTTCAAATGTACCATAGCATGTGTTAACTAAAATAAATAACTATTAATGCTACTTGTTTGCTTTCTATTTGTTCTAATAATAAAAGCTGCAACTGCACCAGACGTTACTCCACGCAGAGAACATATCACATCACTGAAGATTGTAATTTGTTTTTAAAACCAATATTATGAGTTAAACTCAGTTTTAGTTTTGAAAACCTTTTCAGTCTAACAGTAGAATCCAGGTACAAAAAAAAGTGCAAAAATGGAATAAACTAAATTTAAAGAAGATTAAAGTTAAAGTTATTCAGTCAAGAGCAGTGATTGATTTCCTGTCTTTTGTTGTTTGATTATCATTAACGACAGACGGCACAGATTTATTAGGCTGCTGTTACAAGACACAATACTGACACACATTCACTTATCAAGACAAAACCCACCGAGTATGAGAAAACTCGCCAGGACAGCCTTTTTGACGTCATTTTGTGTGTATTTGGCCACTTAAGTGCAACGAGCTGTGAAAAATAACCCGATATATGACACTTGCGAGGCAGCTTTATATGCGTGTGCTTTGTAAGTGACCGAGCGCACAGAGAACCGCCTCTGGAGCACATGAGTACTGAATTGCAACTGCAACCGGTACATTTTTGGTGACCCGATTAGTTCGGTCATCTGTCCGGAAACGCGAGTGAAAGTCTGGTATAGCAGCTCGTTGTTCTGCAGACGAGACGCCGATGAGAAGCTGCTCTGAGAGAAAGAGAGGAGATGCGGTACAGTTGCAGCACTCACGCTGTTTCAAAACACTGATCTGATCTGAAGTCTGTGAGGATTTATTTACTCATCTAACCTACATGCTACATTGAATAAATGTGTGCAGGATTTACCCGCATTTTAAACTCGAAAGCTGCGGGAATGAGTAAAACTATGCGACATATGCACAATCCCACACCGAAATTCAGGACCTGATTAAACAATTATATTATGCAGAGATTTGTGAAAAAGTTCCAAAACCTTTTTTTTTTTTTACTTTTCCAAAACTTTTTCCAGGCCTGGAAATTGCTGTTTTAAAATTCCATGACTTTTCCAACCCTACATGCTGCTCATTTCTTGATTGACACACAGAAGTCATGTCTCAATTCAAACACAAACCGTGACTAAACCTGCAAACGCTGCTTGAAGCGTCACTAGTTAGCCTGCTGATCATCTGTACGAGCAAAAGGACACACACTGGTACATGAATGACATATTTGGTCAAATAAGAGACTTACTAATGAGAACTGGTCGTAAACCTGCATGAGGTCCTCCATCCTGTACTGCTCCAGCACCACGAAACCATCGAGCTCATTGCTGCCCTTCCGCGCACAATCCTGACACTGAACCACGAAGGACTTCCGGGAGTAACTGTCGCTCGTCACAAAGAGCAGGTTAAACACCTCCACCTGGAACAAGGCAGCACAGGAACGTGATTCAGATGAGAACGGCCAGGGATTCTGCTGTAGAGTCCAGCACTCACCTCACAGATGCTGCAGTAATGTGCCGGCTCATCTCGGCTTCTTCTGTGCCAGATCGTCTCCTTCCCAGCAGACACCAGCGCCTCTTTTATCGTCTGACACTGCTTGAGCGTCCGCAGCAAACAGAACCTGTGAACCGGAGACACGTTTTACCATTCGATTTAGATCAAGGGATGCGTCACTGGATCGCCACTGGATTCCTGATTCAATTACGATGACCATGTCAACGATTCGATTACGATGACCATGTCAACGATTCGATTATCATGTCAACGATTCGATTCCATTATCATGTCAACGATTCGATTACGATGACCATGTCAATGATTCGATTACGATGACCATGTCAACGATTCGATTCGATTGCGATTATCATGTCAACGATTCGATTACGATGACCATGTCAACGATTCGATTACGATTATCATGTCAACGATTCGATTCGATTGCGATTATCATGTCAACGATTCGATTACGATGACCATGTCAACGATTACATTACGATGACCATGTCAACGATTCGATTCGATTGCGATGACCATGTCAACGATTCGATTACGATGACCATGTCAACGATTCGATTACGATGACCATGTCAACGATTCGATTACGATGACCATGTCAACGATTCGATTACGATGACCATGTCAACGATTCGATTACGATGACCATGTCAACGATTCGATTACGATGACCATGTCAACGATTAAATTGCGATGACCATGTCAACGATTCGATTCGATTGCGATTATCATGTCAACGATTCGATTACGATGACCATGTCAACGATTCAATTACGATGACCATGTCAACGATTCGATTACGATGACCATGTCAACGATTCGATTACGATTATCATGTCAACGATTCGATTACGATGACCATGTCAACGTTTCGATTCGATTGCGATTATCATGTCAACGATTCGATTACGATGACCATGTCAACGATTCAATTACGATGACCATGTCAACGATTCGATTACGATGACCATGTCAACGATTCAATTACGATGACCATGTCAACGATTCGATTACGATTATCATGTCAACGATTCGATTACGATGACCATGTCAACGTTTCGATTCGATTGCGATTATCATGTCAACGATTCGATTACGATGACCATGTCAACGATTCGATTACGATGACCATGTCAACGATTCAATTACGATGACCATGTCAACGATTCGATTACGATTATCATGTCAACGATTCGATTACGATGACCATGTCAACGATTCGATTCGATTATCATGTCAACGATTCGATTACGATGACCATGTCAACGATTCGATTATCATGTCAACGATTCGATTACGATGACCATGTCAACGATTCGATTACGATGACCATGTCAACGATTCGATTACGATGACCATGTCAACGATTCGATTACGATGACCATGTCAACGATTCGATTACGATGACCATGTCAACGATTCGATTACGATGACCATGTCAACGATTCGATTACGATGACCATGTCAACGATTCGATTACGATGACCATGTCAACGATTCGATTCGATTATCATGTCAACGATTCGATTACGATGACCATGTCAACGATTCGATTATCATGTCAACGATTCGATTACGATGACCATGTCAACGATTCGATTACGATGACCATGTCAACGATTCAATTACGATGACCATGTCAACGATTCGATTACGATGACCATGTCAACGATTCGATTACGATGACCATGTCAACGATTCGATTACGATGACCATGTCAACGATTCGATTACGATGACCATGTCAACGATTAAATTGCGATGACCATGTCAACGATTCGATTCGATTGCGATTATCATGTCAACGATTCGATTACGATGACCATGTCAACGATTCAATTACGATGACCATGTCAACGATTCGATTACGATTATCATGTCAACGATTCGATTACGATGACCATGTCAACGATTCGATTACGATTATCATGTCAACGATTCGATTACGATGACCATGTCAACGTTTCGATTCGATTGCGATTATCATGTCAACGATTCGATTACGATGACCATGTCAACGATTCAATTACGATGACCATGTCAACGATTCGATTACGATGACCATGTCAACGATTCAATTACGATGACCATGTCAACGATTCGATTACGATTATCATGTCAACGATTCGATTACGATGACCATGTCAACGTTTCGATTCGATTGCGATTATCATGTCAACGATTCGATTACGATGACCATGTCAACGATTCGATTACGATGACCATGTCAACGATTCAATTACGATGACCATGTCAACGATTCGATTACGATTATCATGTCAACGATTCGATTACGATGACCATGTCAACGATTCGATTCGATTATCATGTCAACGATTCGATTACGATGACCATGTCAACGATTCGATTATCATGTCAACGATTCGATTACGATGACCATGTCAACGATTCGATTACGATGACCATGTCAACGATTCGATTACGATGACCATGTCAACGATTCGATTACGATGACCATGTCAACGATTCGATTACGATGACCATGTCAACGATTCGATTACGATGACCATGTCAACGATTCGATTCGATTATCATGTCAACGATTCGATTACGATGACCATGTCAACGATTCGATTATCATGTCAACGATTCGATTACGATGACCATGTCAACGATTCGATTACGATGACCATGTCAACGATTCAATTACGATGACCATGTCAACGATTCGATTACGATGACCATGTCAACGATTCGATTCGATTACGATGACCATGTCAATGATTCGATTACGATTATCATGTCAACGATTCGATTACGATTATCATGTCAACGATTCAATTACGATGACCATGTCAACGATTCGATTGCGATTATCATGTCAACGATTCGATTACGATGACCATGTCAACGATTCGATTACGATTATCATGTCAACGATTCGATTACGATGACCATGTCAACGATTCAATTACGATGACCATGTCAACGATTCAATTACGATGACCATGTCAACGATTCGATTGCGATTATCATGTCAACGATTCGATTACGATTATCATGTCAACGATTCAATTACGATGACCACGTCAACGATTCGATTACGATTATCATGTCAACGATTCGATTACGATGACCATGTCAACGATTCAATTACGATTATCATGCCAACGATTCGATTCCATTACGATTACGATCTTACGATTACGATCATTACGACCTTAATCTATAATCTAGTGTTTTTAACTAATTTATAGCAATAATTTACAAAAAAAATAAAAATTAAACAAGGTGAAGCTATTTTAATTTCTAAAGTATTCAAGTTATTATACAAAGTCCTTTTTGTCGATTTTCAGAATAACTACATATATTAATGACTATCGTGAAATATATCGTTAACATGAAATAAAATTAGTCATACCGTTAAATATAACAGACCTGCAAACTCAGAGAAAAAAAGGTGACAGTGTTGGGGGGGAGGGGGGGGGGGGGGGGCGACACTGTGAACGCATTAGCCTTGCACGTTCGCCAGATTCTACATAGACATTGTTTACAAGTAATGCGGCGCATCCAATGCAACAAGACGTCAAATTGCTTTGTTACACTGTATTACTCTCGCATCAGCTGTTGTCTAAACAGTCACATCTACCCACATCAACACATCAAAAACGCTTTAAAAGTAGGGCTACATCCAGCTGACTTGAATGACTGCTGCGCACACGACAACCTCCATAACGTGTCGTTAATCAGGGTAGCTCAGAATTGGAGTAGTAGCCAGAACTCAGGGCAGAGCACCTGTCTTAAGTTAGGGGCTAATGATAAGGTTGCAACCTAAGTTGGCTATCTGAAATACTATATACTTACGTAGCAAGCTAAATGGTTAACTTTAGTTAGCAAGACGGTCAGACAATGCAGGAATTAACATTACGATGTTTTAAATAATGTTTAACAATGTTAGATGGCTAGAAAATTTGCTATCTTGCTAACGGAAATTCCAGCATTGGATCCGCTTGTATTGCTTGCTATTAAGCATTTTGCTCGAAGCATAGGCTAACTGTATGAAAAAAAACCGCTAACTTAGCTGACATTATTTGACTTAAAGGTGCCATAGAATGCATTTGATACAGTATTTTAAATTGTTCTCTGATATCTACACAGAAGGTATGTGGCTTAGGTAAGGGCAAAAAATCTCCAGAAACGATTTTACATGTCCATTTACAACCCTAGGATTTCTGCCTAGAATGAAACGGTCTGTTATTGGCTTATTTGGCAGGGTCATGAATAATAATGAGCTCTGCTCTGATTGGCTGTTTCACAGTACGGCTCATCAGCAAGAAGGAAGCACAGGGAGGAAAATATATATTTAAATACTTTCTCTCGCAGTTATATCGTCGGGTAATTATACTGTATATAAAACGCGGGCATCAGGGAGCCGTTATTAATATGCGAGACATTGAAACTGCTTTTGAACGATCCATCGATCGCGTTACAGTTTCACTTTCAAGAGACGCGATCACACAAACTATGTTTACATTATGGAGCAACAGCACTTACCACACATTTCACAAGATCAGATGCTTGTCAGTGGTGCTCAGGATCTGTAAGTCATTCGCCATCATCCTCATCTCTCCTTACTGAGAGTGAAATCTTATGTACTGTAACAGGCTACCGCTAGCAAGGAGCTAACCATGTCCCTTTAGTGGCTCGCGTTATTTGCTTTCTGTGCCTTTCTGAATACAGACACCAACCCATCCCTGCACTTCACACCCCCTGCACGGCCTGGAACATAACATTTATTGTGTTATTTTCGCTGTTGTCCGCGCTTGTTTATTTACAATACCTGCAGAGCTTCTGATGGTTCGGCCGGCTTAGAACAAGGACGGGTTTATGCAAATGTTGGGGGCGTAGTGATCGCGACTGTTGCGTCACAGTCGGTGTTATGTTCTGATTCGCCTGTTTTTCAGTGGTCTTTTTTAATCACGAGATTTACATATGAAGGAGGAAACTATGGTGTTTGAGGCTCACTGTATGTCATTTCCATGTACAGAACTGTTATTATTTAAATATGCCAGGGTAAAGACAGTTTTTCATTCTATGGCACCTTTAAGCAAACAAATATCTGTTGTTTAGCTCCAAAAAGACTGATTTACCTTGAATTCAATTTCCATCAGAGTTTCCACATTAGGTCAGGTGTCTCTTGACAGGCGCGAACACAGATGGCAGTGTGTTTCAAGATCCTGAACCAAGCGCTGAGATTCCGATTGGTCCAGAAAAAATGTCATTTATAAGAATTGTCCAATAATGGCCTACATGGCACGCAAGCCCACCCCCACCTTCCTCTCTTGACAGGCGCGAGCTCAGTAGAGATTCCGATCGGCCCAGATGTCAATTAACGCAAGACCCCCCCCCCCCCCCCCTCCTCCTAAAAAAAACTCTCCGGTTCTACACGATTCACGTGAATGACCCAATTGACAATAAAAGCGGCGATTGTCACCGAAAAGCGACAAGTTTGCAGGTATGATATAATTTTGGTCACATCGCCCACCCCTACATCGTAGACACGATTAATTTCAACCCTAACATCGATCGAGAAAACATCACACTCACTTGATCATCTCAAACAGCTTGTGGTCAGACACTTTAATGTTCCTCGCCATGTTCCAGGACAGATGCACCATGGGAACCATAGATTTGACGCTCTGGAGTTTGTTCCACTCGTAACGTTCCACGGCCAGCTTGTACTGATACGCTGCAGAAAGCAGAAGAACACAATCACACAAGGCAAAATCACGCAGAGAGCCAGGCTGAATGTCTCCGCACCGGTCAGAGGGCCCACGTTCCACGAGATGTTATTGCACCAGCCGATGGCCTGACCCCAGTGCACCGTTCCCGTGTTCAGCCAAACCAGGTCCCCAGGCCGCTGGATGAAGCGGTACACCGGCACGTTCGCCTCGTACAGATCCTCCAGATTGGGCCACCACGAGCCCTTCAGGAAGTTGATGTTGTTCCTGAAAGAGCAACTCTTGCATATCAACAGAAGCCACTTTAAGATCTGTTAGATGATTAAACGAAATGTTCAGGAGAGCCGTGCACGTACTTCTCACAGAACTCGCTCATCACGCCCCAGTACGGCTCCGGCATGGCAAACCACTCGCAGTCGCCCGGCCCGATGTTGATGTTGACTGCGCAGAAGTTATTGTGCTCCTGATGCCCTGAACATGAACAGAGAGATCACGTGACCGGCTGTGACAGACTGGTTTGACTGCGCTTCTGAAGCGCCACGATAACAGCAGCGTCTCACCTGGAGTTCTGCTGCCTGGGACTTTCATGAAGAGCTGGACCGTGTTCATACCCAGAATGCTGTGGCCCACGTGACTCAGCAGGTTCCCAGCAGACACCACACGCGCAAACACAGGAAGCTTACTCAGTTCCTGCAGCTGCAGCTTCCACCTGCGGGGAGCAGTGCCTCAGCTTTATTTGACTGGCAGACTTACATTACACTGAGCTGCAGGAGTACAGCTGTGGACTGCACAAGGACTACAGTAGCTGTCATTCTCACAGCCTCTTAAACTGCATTCAGAGACATGTTAAACTCAGAAACTGACCGTCACTTGCTCTCAGTTTGAAGTCACTGCTTGCTAGCCGATGTATATCATCTGCGATAATGTCATAATCGTTGTTTTAACGATGTGCGATTTGACATTATCGAGTATAATCACAAGAGTGCACGCATACATGATGTGAAGTCTAGTAGGTTAGACTATAAAAAGGCATTTAAAATGATTACAAAATTTAGGATATGGGGAAGAATATATCGGATATATTCTTTATGATATATACTTATATCATTTCATATAGTTAATCAATATCACACAAAAAGTGCTGTTATTTTCTCCAAAATTCAGCATGATTACAAATGTGATTGATTTTTTTTACAACAGTTCAATGAACAAGAAATTAATTAAGAGACTTACATTTTAGACACTATATGTCCTGTTTTTGCTCTATTTCGCCAACAAAAGTAAATCCAAACAAAGCCACAGCACTGTTTTATGTCTCTGAGCAAGATGAAAGCGATTCATTCCTGAATGAATCAACCGTTTAAATGATTCGGTTCAATCCCAACGACTCACTTATTAACAGTGACTTGCTGCCACCTACTGGCGGTTTTAATTTCACTTTCAGAATATCTTTTCATTCAAAACGGTATTTATGCATTTGTAACTGCAGTTAAAGCATCCTATGTCCCTCTGAGCTGTGTTAAACAGTGTGTAAACATCTAAATGCCTTTCAGATACAGCTGTGTTTCCTCTGCATTGCAAAGATGAATTTTGTTGATACTGAACTGATTTCATTTGTTTGGTAACAGCCCAAATGTCTTATTATTCTAATTGAGTGATTAAATGTAAAAAATCTGACTCAACAGATATTGCACACTTTCAGAAAAACAAATGGCTTTACAAAGGTAAAAAACTGCCCATAAAAGGTAAAAATCAAATAAAACTTGTTGAAAAATTAATTTCCATCACCATCACACAGAATATGAAGAATATCAAAAACGTTAGGAGTCAGCGGTCCACGGTGGTGCTTAAGATACTAGCACAACAACACCCAGCAAAATATTCTCTAATTACCATTATTGATAAAAACCCAGAAAATATCAAGATATCATTTTTGGTCAATATAGCACACCCCTACTGCTTGCAAATGCAAACACTCAACTTGACAAGAAGGGCAAAAAGGAAATCTCATGAAAACTCACTTCTTTTCATCGGAGACGTCAATGTTCGTCCCAAACTTGACTTGTTTGAAAGGACCTTTCCGCCTCCTGGAAACACTGAGCAGAATGAAGAGTAAGGGCAGGTTTACATCAGCGCAGCTAAAGCACTTCAGCGGGCGTTAGACTCACGTTTCTGATGACGTTATTTCAGAGTCTGATGGCTCCTTCTGGCCCTTCTTCTCATTCTCTTCCTGAAAGCACACAAACACGGTTATTTAATATATAAAATGCCACACGTAACCGATCAACCATGCTAACGTAGGGCTGGACGATATGGCCAAGATTTATATCACGATATATTTCTTAATTTCGGTTGATACGATATAATTCTGATATCGATATTAACAATATAAAAAAAAAAAATCAGAAAAACTGAATACTATTTAATGGAACTATATATTTTAGAAATAAAAATGGTACAAATAAATGAATCTTCATCTTTTATGTGTGTTTAGCCTGCATACAAACAATAAATGTGATACCACCGTCAAATAAACATAAGACTCACCTTATTAGCTTTTAACTATAACATAGGCTGATTATTCTTACAGACTGAAACAAAAGTGCTTCAGTCAGGAAAAAAAAAATATGAAAAGTGCTCCGAGTTGCTGCAGAAAACAGAACAAAAGAGTGAGCAACAGCAAAAACACATGTTGCTGGAGACGGGCCAGCAGGAGGCGCTTTTGGAGCAAAAGTAACAGTTTCCCCAGTAACGGCTGTACACAAAGCAGAAACAGCGGTTTCCCCGGTAACGGCTGTACACAAAGCAGAAACAGCGGTTTCCCCGGTAACGGCTGTACACAAAGCAGAAACAGCGGTTTCCCCGGTAACGGCTGTACACAAGGCAGCGTTGCTCATGAACGCTACTTCATCAGATACAATGAAAATGGCATTGAAACTTTTCTAAAGACAGTCGGTTCCCTTCTAAGATACATTCATATAAAAACACCAGCGTTGCGTTTTGATTTTGAAACATACAGTGCACATATTTATTCAATGCCGTCAACTGCCACATAAATAAATGTATGGGAAACACTGGTAATGGTTATTGAAATATCGTAAATGTGTTTAAAAAAAATCATATAACCGCTATTGAAAAAAATATATACCGCAATATATTTTGATATTGAATCCAGACCTATGCTAACTAGGGTTGGGTTTCATTTGAATCTTATTGATTCCAATTATGTTAATCAATTCCGATTCTTACTGATTCCTAGTTTAGATTCCAATAAGATAAAAAATCCAACATAAAAAAAATGAAGTCAAACATTTATTCTGTGTCTTTTTACAAAGCATTCTGTTGCAGCTGAATAACATGAGCAAAAACCAGCAGCCTACAGAACACTTTGGCCTACAAGAGGAACTTTTGCCTATGCTTTTAACAAAAATACCACAGCAAAAACAACTAGACTCATATAAATCTGAAATATTAAATCGTTAGAGACAAGTGAACGGTCAGTAATAAAATATGAACAAACAAATCAATTAGCAACAGCATAAATAAACAAAACTGAACCAAATTACAGCTGCACGCAGACAAGGCGCAAATTCTTTCCGTTCCTGCACTTAATCGTTTTAAAATCACATTAAAATGCAAATGCAGGAATCGTTAAGCAAAATTGAAATCCACGTGTCTCCGGTTCTTGGATATTTGGACCCAGTTGTAAAATGGAACCTGTTTTGGAGACCCAGCCCTGATGGTAACTGATGTGCTGCGGTCGGATGCAGTGGACTCACCCGCAGCGACTCCTGGAAGGACGCGGCCTGGTACTGTGCGTATTTGGCGATGGTGGTGTATGAGCGGCTGCTCTCGCAGCGCCACTGTTTCCGCAGGCCGCTGGCGTCCCAGTTCTCATCCGCCGGCTGACACAGCTGCGTCCGCACCTCCACCAGGTGCTCCGGGTTCGCCTCTACTAGTGTCTTCGTGGAGAACAGGCCCAAATCTACAGAGACAGAGAATAAAAACATGATCCAAGATCAGAATGAGCTTTATTGCCAGGTATGTTTACACATACGAGGAATTTGTTTTCGTGACAGAAGCTTCCACAGTGAAACAGAATGACAGTGACAGAACAAAAAACAGATAATAAAAAGAAGAATTAAAAATAGAACAAGTAAATAAGGAATAACAATATACAAATTGACAATTGTATGTACAGGTATATAACAATAGACAGTTTTGTATGAACAGGTTGTATGTATCCTACAAGTGTTCAACTACACCCACCAGAAACGCCCAGAGAACACCCGAACGGATCGAACAAACCTGCCGCTCTCACCGGAGGAGCGTTTGTTTCATATACCATAGGCCTCGTTTACACTGCAGGTCTTGATGCTTAATTCCGATTTGTTGCCTATATATATTTTTTGGCTGTCCGTTTACACGTTCTTTCAATTGTGACCCATATCCGATTCATGTGTTTACACTTGTCATACCATCCGAAACAGTCCCGCATGCGTTGCTGTCATTTAGCGCCTCCACACGTGCTTCCTCCCGAGAATAATGTGACCTGTGCTGACAAAACGAGTCGAGCAAATTTGAAAAAAGGAGTTATTTTACATTCTCCATTAAAAGACCAAGTTTTCCTCCAGTTCTTTTCTTATTAATAATTAGGCTACTATATTAATAATTACAATATAGCTGTTTATTTGATCTTTCCCATTATAAATAAGAACAGATGGAAAAACTAACAAACAACAGTACAGGAACAAATATCCTATGAAGAAAAAAATAATTACCTTTATAATTTTACATCTAAACAAAAGCATTCATATAGCCTACAAAAACAAATGATCAAATGTAAAAGTCACTTCATTGTGTTCATTACAAATAAATTGATTATTAAAACTACAAAAGCAGTTAAATGAAGTGCTACGAGTGATTCCCTCTTTTCTTTTAGGCTATTGATAGATAACATTGAGACAGACGGCCAACTCCCTGATAGCACACACACATCTCGGAGATGTCTAGTTGACGTCTGCATTTACATCTGCAAGACGTATTTTTTAGAGTGTTTGCTCATCTGCAATACATCCACCTTTTTCTTGCTGTAAAAATGGGCGCCACCATTTGTAAACTGTATGGCTCTGGCTTCCAGTCTAATCCACATCCAGCTATTTTTAAATGTACGAAACAGTTCGTTTTGCTGCTTTATTGAAAATTGGTGAGTCTTACCATTTTATTTTAATGTATTATATTAATTATGAACACTGGTTTGTAGTGCACGTTGTTATTGTTCTCATTATTTACCTATAGTGGCTTACTTCCACGTTGAAGAAAAAGGTGGACAGGATGTTTCCTTTTAGATGTCAAATAGACGTCTATTAGATGTCTTTAAGATGTTTGTGATTTAGAAAGGGGTCGACCGATATGTGTTTTTCAGGGCTGATGCCGATACCGATTATTACAGACCAAGTAGACCGATAACCGATATATTGAACCGATATATATGTCTGGTGTAAAAATGAAAATGTCAAAATTAAGAATAACAAAGGCTCTGACAAAAACGGCCTTCCCTAGTGTTAGTTGCACTTCTTACTCTTGTCTTCCCCCATGCATCCATCTACAATAAGGGTAATATATAAAGAGAGAGTTAAAAGTGGGGCCACTGTATGCTTCATGATTAAGCCTATGAATACTAAATACTAAAGCTAAACAGCTTGGGGAAATGTAAGTATTTGGCTTCAATAATTGACATGTTAGAAATGTATGCGTAATAGCATAACCTCTCATAATTCTTCATTAATTATTTTCGGTTGACTAAATCATAACCTACAAGAGGTGACTATTCAATTCATCATCTAAAGCACATCAATTGATTAATTTAAAAAGCGCAATGTATATAATACGTGTAAATAATTTCATTGTCTTAATAGCTCCATTGTAGAAGTTGCGAAGAAGACCGCAACTATTTTAATGAAACGATAACACTAATAGCCTGTTATAGGCTCACTTGATTCAATAGCCCATTGAAATGTCCCAATTTCCGTCATCACAATCTTGGCCTATGTGACAGTAACTTAGTCTTGGCCTATGTGACAGTATCTTAGTCTTGGCCTATGTGACAGTAATTTCCATTAGTTTTCATTTACAGAGCAGTGCAAATGAAGGCATAAAACATTAATTTAATTTATCTTTTAATCAAATGAGAGTTGAACTCTATTTTTTGGCAAACAAATGTGTTTACTATAAATTAAAACATGTAAGAAATAGCGTATTGTGTGATTGTTCTTTTAAACAAAAGTTGTAATAATTGTAGTTGCATTAGTAAATAAACCAAACGTTTATTTTGACGGGTTGCCATGAGGACCTCTTAAGTTTCTGTAGCCTATTTATGATATGACGATCGTTTTACTCAAACGAAACAGTCAAATGCTCATGAAGTAACTCTCAGAGCAGTTCTGGGGATGATGTTCATATATTTATGTCCTCATTTAGTGACATGGCAGATGCGGAAAACACCGCAAGCGTCGCGCACTTCAGTGTGTGTGTGTGTGTGTGTGTGTGTGTGTGTGTCAAAACCGCGCGTCTGTGCCTTCACATATACAGAGACATGCCGAACATGCAGAATTCATATTTAAATAGTCTTTTTGCAGCTTAATGTTTACAGATAGTCCATATCATGAGTCGAATTAAGTGTACTGACCTACTTTTGATTAATTCATCCAAACTTTGACTAATTCCGTGACTCCGCGTTATACAGTAAATTCCATATGACTGGATTCCGCGATTCCCCCTGCGTTTCCCCCATCTCGGAAACCATAAATAGATAATATTGAGGTTTTTACAACTTCAGTGTAGTGGATTGTAATTTATTGCAACTTGTGCAAGGTCTGCTGCTGCCTTTGAGAGATAACTGATGCGTGATGAAGCAGCACCAGTTAGCAAGTGCTTTCGGTGTGAGAGTGCCTTTAGTCTTCCACGTTGATTGGTCGGACTCCTGACTCTCAACAAATCAGATGCGCGGTGGGCGGAGACTGCTCTAGGCCACAGAGTGGTGAGTTCCGACAGGCTGCATCAGAGCCAAATAGCGCGTTTCAAAATTAAATAATTTTATCGGCACATCGGTTTTGAAAATGACCGATGCCGATTATCATAAAAATGCTTAATATCGGTGCCAATAATCGGCCAGGTCGATAATCGGTCGACCCCTAATTTAGAATGTATGTAAAACTGACATCTGAAGGACGTCTGTCAGACGTTTGTAGACAGCAGATGCTTTCCAGATCTTTAACAGACATCTTGCAGATGTACGTGCGCTATCTGGGCTGTAATGCACGAATCATATAAAGTTACACATCAGATGTTTTTCCCCAAGGGTTCACTTAAGACAGAACAGATGATGTTTGCGTGAATACTGAAATACTGTATTTATCGGGATCGTGCACCGTTATGCACGTTCTTCAGATGACAGTCAGCATGAGAAGCGAGCAGAGAAAAGGTAATAATTAGGGATGCACCGATACCGATATCGGGCCGATACTGAGCTCATGTACTCGTTAAAATGCCCCGATACTAAATGCCGATACCACGCATGTGATCAGTGCCATATTCAGACAAAGAAACACCAACAACAGAAAAACAGACAGCAGAATGTAGTTATTAGAGATTAAGGATGTCTA
>NC_136741.1:32597500-32702500 GCF_936440315.1 Barbus barbus | reverse complement strand
GACGCTTTTATCCAAAGCCCTGGAGCAACTAGGGGTTAAGTGTCTTGCTCAGGGACACATTGGTGTCTCACAGTGGATTCGAACCTGGGTCTCTCACACCAAAGGCATGCGTCTTATCCACTGCGCCATCACCACCCCCAGTGGTTGCTTTGTAAACACTGGATCTGTGCTTCCGCCTGCGTCACGCCTGACCTTTCCAACATCAGCTAATAAAGACGCGCATCACAGAGCTAACGCTAGCCAAGCATTTGTGGATAAAGTGTATAAATATAATTTAATATAAATATAATATAAAAGTTTTTAGAAAATGACTGATCGTTTCACTAGATAAGGCCCTTATTCCTCGGCTGGGGTCGTGTGGAGCTCTTTGAAGCTGCAGTGAAACTACATTTTGACGTTCAGATCACTGGCCACCATTGAAGTCCACTATATGGAGAAAATGCAATGTTTTCCTCAAAAACTATAATTTCTTTGCAAGTTAAAAGACATGAACATGTAAGATGACGGAGGTGAGCAAATTATCAGGAAATTTTTAGCGTTCAAAAGAAAGATCTAAAACAGGGTTCCTCAATAGGCGGCCCGCGAGTGAATGATTGGCCTGCGCTAATTTCAAATAATGTGGCATGAAAATTCAAACGCAGCATCAAAAAGTGACATTAACTTACATCGTGTCTACACCGGACGCGAGCGGCACGGCGCGATGCAACAAAATACAACAGAACTTATAATCAGTGATGCAGTCTACACTGGATGCAGCGCGACAAATCCTCGACAGTAAACTGCTGCCACGTCCCATTTATAATGTACTGACACAAAGTTCAAGTGATTTGCAATGCTTTGTCGCTTGCAGTGTAGATACTATGTGACAGCAAAAACATGGCAAGTGTGAAGGAAAGAAAAGCGGGCACGGAAAATAGATGATGCAAAATGTGAATGGACTGAACCGTTTTGAGTGAGTGAGTCCATCTTTATGGCTGTAAGTTTGCAGTGAGTTCACAGTTTTAACGCAAGTTTGCTTTATTTCAAGATCTGAGGTAAAATATCTATTGTTGCTTTCAGTATGGCTATAAACCTCACGCAAAATAATATTCAAACTCACATTAGACTCTTTTAACATTGAATAAAGCACATAATCATTACCTGAGATTATCACGGTCATATTTTGTATGTTGCTCCTGCCACGATGTCGCAGGAAAAAAAAATTAATTTCTAAAATAGAATTCCGTCTTTTTTTTCTTTTTTTTTTTAAATATAGGTCAGTGGCCCTTGGCTTGGTATTATTGTCAGAATTCGGCCCTCTGAGAAAACTAATTGAGGAACCCTGCTCTAAAACAACACGGGCCGCCACTAGAGGGCGGCGCTTCTCTCATCACTCCACAGGAGCTCAGCGTACCTGCAGGCCTTCAGAGCGTCTGCGGACGTGGGGTAAATGGAGACTGTGGTGGACGAGTGAGACGGTTTGAGAGCTGCTCTGATGCAGAGCTCTGGTGGCTCCAGCTTCAGCGGGCTCCGAGAGTCCTCCGAACACGCTCCCCCTCCGCTCCCGTTAACGGTGGCCGGCACAGCAGAGCGGGGCGACGGGGACGAGGCGGGCGAGGAGGCGCTGGAGCCTGGGTGGACGTGGTTGGCCCTGGAGCTGGCAACCGGACTCCTCTTGGACAGCTGCGGATTGTCTGCGGAAGCGGCCGGCGGCAAGCGGTCGGGGCTGTGGTGGTTGGCGGCAGTGGAACCGTTGCCCTGTGGGGCGGCGCTCTCTTTGGTCGGGGCGGTGCCGTGGGGCGCACCTGAGGTAGCCGTTTGCGAGGAGGAAGAAGCGGAGGACGACGTGGAGGAAGGAGAGGACAGATGATTGACAGCTGGCTCCGTTGGGGTCGTGGCGGAAAGTCCAACCTGATTGTGAGGGCCGCCATCGGCCGAAGCACTGGAAGAGAGAGTCCGGTCTCCATTAGGACCTGCCCAATGTGAACCTGGACCTTTCTGAAGCCCCTGAATCGGGAGGAAATTCAGAAGTACAAGTCACCAACAACACAGAATCAATGGAAACTCAATAACAGAGTCAGATCAGACTCAGATCTAAAAGACTATAGTGTCATTATTAAGCTGAAGTCAACTCAAACATAAACAAGGCTAGAAAGTTAAAAAGGCTGCTTTTGGGTTTGTAATTCAGGAAGCGTGTTGCTAAGTTTCAACGCACTCAACACAAAATGTGAAAATGAAAAAAACATGATTATTTGCTTATAATCGTCCCATGATGCAGAAAGTGTTGCCTGCTGGATGTCAGATTTGTAGAATTACTGTTGCTTTAAAAGGGAAAGTCATGAGGTGACAGGTTAATGTGGAACACAGCTTAACATGGCCTTTTTGCTAGTGAAAGGGTCACAACACCTTAAAGGCATAGTTCACCCAAAAATGAAAATTCTGTCATTAATTACTCACCATCATGTCATTCCATACCCCTAAGACCTTCGTTCATCTTCAGAACACAAATTAAGATGTTTTTGAAATCCCAGAGCTTTCTGACCCTCCATAGACAGCAATGCAACTGAAATGTTTTATGGCCCAGAAAGGTAGTAAGAACATTGGTAAAATAGTCCATGTGACATCAGTGGCTCAACCGTACTGTTGTGAAGCTACAAGAATACTTTTTAAATGCAAAGAAAAACTAAAATAACGACTTTATTCAAGGATTTCTTGTCTTCTGTGTCAGTTGCGCTGCTGTCTATGGAGGGTCAGAAAGCTCTGGGATTTCAAAAACATCTTAAATTGTGTTCCGAAGATGAAGATGAAGATCTTACAGGTTTTGAAAGGACATGAGGGTGAATTTTTACTTTTGGGTGAACTATCCCTTTAAAACCTTTTAGATGTTTATGTTGTGCATTGAGGAAAACAATGATCTTATGGGATACTAACAATTTTTCAGATCTTGAACCAGATGCAGATTAGATCTAGCATTATTAAGCCGTTTCTGCACATAGTTAATCTAGTATTGACACCTGCATCATTCAGACACATGTATTTAGTTGTAGGCTGTCTTCTTTGAAGCTAAAGCACATTAGATGAGAAATTTGTCATACTAAAGACACTTATGGATCAATGTCTCTGAAAATCTCAACGTTCCTGTCAGGTGTGAACGACCAATGCAGGAGGAGACAGGGTCATGACCACATGTTTGTTCTGTATTGTGTTGAGCTCTCAGTTTTGAGTATAAATGCATACCTGAGCGGAGTTGAGATGCTGGCTCTTCCATGTGTCTCCTGGGCTTGTGCAGTTGTGAGGTAGTGTGTTGGGGTGCAGGTAAGGCACGTCTCCATTTGCTCTGGTTCCTGGCGTGTGATTATTGCCGACTGAAGGGGGCAGCGGCCCGTTGGCCAGCGGCGGAGCGCTGCAGGACGGTCGCACGGCCGGGCCGCGAGGAACAGGGTGAGCAGGCAGTGAGGGGCCGTTGGGGAGGCTAGCTCGTATTTGCCCAGAAGAGCTTTGCCTCATCTGCAGGTAAAAATTACAACCAACTAAATTTACGGGCCAAGAAAATGCAAGTCAAACAAACAGCCTTATAATCAATAAGTCTTGAGAAGATAATGTATCACAGAGAACCACGAGTTTGAAGATTTCTGGTAGGTCAGGTTCTCAAATGAACTTGTCAACACTCAAACTCTTTTCTTTAGATGGTTTCGCCAGTCCTGGTTGTGATGTACCTGTTGCTGGTGCAGGTGCATGGCTGACAGCTGAGCCTCCAACTGCTCCAACATCTGCAGCTGAAGCGGCTTCAGACTCGCCCGGTTGGCTCGCAACTGCTCCAGCAACTGAGCGGAACAAGACCAAGAGTGACCGACTGATTAAACCATGAACAACAATCATCAGCGTTCACAATAAAGGTGGTCAACCCGAAACAGCTCAGTAATGGTCATACATGTCACATCAGAAAACAGACTGGAAGATCATGCGTTTATGACCTCAAGGTTAGACTATTGTAATGCTTTATTGGGTGGTTGTTCTGCACGCTTGATCAACAAACTACAGCTGGTCCAAAATGCAGCAGCTAGAGTTCTTACTAGAACCAGGAAGTATGACCATATTAGCCCGGTTCTGTCAACACTGCACTGGCTCCCTATCAAACATCGTATAGATTTTAAGATCTTGTTAATTACTTATAAAGCCCTGAATGGTTTAGCTCCTCAGTACTTGAGTGAGCTCTTATCACATTATAGTCCTTCACGTCTGCTGCGTTCTCAAAACTCTGGCCATTTGATAATACCTAGAATATCAAAATCGACTGCGGGCGGCAGATCCTTTTCCTATTTAGCGCCCAAACTCTGGAACAATCTACCTAACACTGTTTGGGAGGCAGACACACTCTGTCATCTTAAATCTAGATTAAAGACACATTTCTTTAACCTGGTTTACACATAACACACTAATACACTTCTATTATTCAGATCCGTTAAAGGATTGTTAGGCTGCATTAATTAGATCAACCAGAACCGGGAACACTCCCCATAACACATGATGTACTCGTTACATCATAAGAAGAATGGCATCTACGCTAATATTTGTCTGTTTCTATTCCGTTTCTCAGTCCGTGTCCGGATCAGATGGTGGATCGGCGCCGGGAGATGATGTATGTCTCCCTGATCGTCGGCGGAGGCCGGACACCTGGATGAGCTCCGGGGACAGATCCCCAGTGAAGACCTTGACTAAACATACAATTAAACTAAAAATAAAATAAATTAACTAAAAATATAATAAAATACCGAACTACATAATACTATTATTGTTAGAAATTGCAACAATATAAAAATAATACATTTATACATTTAAAATTTTAATTAAAAGAATAAGTCCGCAATAAATAGCCTGAGTCTGGTTTCTCCCAGGGTTCCTTCTCCATTCTGTCTCAGAGGGAGTTTGGTTTCTTGCCGCTGTCGCCTCTGGTTTGCTCAGTTAGGGGCGCTTCATTTCTAGCGATTATCGTCAATTTGATTTCACAGATACTATTTAAACTAAACTGAGCTAGACAATGACATCTCTGAACTCAATAATGAAATGCCTTTAACTGAAGATTGAGTGTTTAATCTTACTATTATACATTACTGACACTATCCTCTAATCTGATACTGTTAAGTGCTTTGACACAATCTGTATTGTTAAAAGCGCTATATAGATAAAGCTGACTTGACTTGAGAAGCAGTTCATCGGGCACTGCCAAAGCAGGGTTCATACACATTTTTACCAATACATTTCCATGACTTTTCCATGATTTTTGAGAAAATATTCATGACCCAATATTCTATTCTTTTACAATAAGAATAAAAACCTGTTCAAATGTATCATAGCATATGTTAACTAAAATAAATAAGTATTAATGCTACTTTCTATTTGTTCTAATAATACAAGCTGCAACTGCACCAGACGTTACTCCACGCAGAGAACATATCACGTCACTGAAGATTGTAATCTGTTTAACCAATATTATGAGTTAAACCCTGCAAGGCCATGAGAGTCTGAACAACCAACAAACCACCGTCTAAAGCAGGGGTGTCCAAACCTGCTCCAGCCCTGAACAAACACACATGAAGCAGCCAATCGAGGTCTTCAGGATGGCTAGAAGCCTCCAGGTCCCGTGTGTTGGAGCTGAACTCCAGGAGCAGGATTGGACGCCGCTAGTCTAAACCAACATCAAGCCTGCTGGGTATTGTCTGAACGGACCAGCGATTCTCCAGCGAGCACGTAAATGAAGATCAGGACTCGCAACCATCATCAGGTGTGGAGATGTAACGGTATGAAAGTTTCTTATCACGATTACAGTGACCTAAATTATCACGATTATCACAGTATTGTTAAAATGTGCTGATAAGGTTTAAAAAGTACTGACACATAAATCACTTCACAAAGTTTTGTATTTAAAATTAACAAACAATAAATCAATAGACTTTGTTTGCATAAACACAAACAATAACATTACCAATGATGTCTGGATTTTAAATGACAACATGACTGATAACAGTTTATCTAATAACATGCACGAAATGTTCAAATAAAGTTTTGAAAACGTTTCATAAAATGGTAAACCTCACATTTCAGCCTTTAAATAAAGAAAAGTGACAGAAGAATTAGAATTGATTAATAGGGATATGTCTGCTCCATAATTCTAGATATCTTATCTGAATTATTTAAATGTGTAGAATCCACATTAGCTTGTTCTTTTTAATCAACCGGTCAAAATTCACAGAATTATGATTAAAACACTACTTTTATTAGGCTTAACCTGGAGTGAAGATAAAAACATGCCATCGAATCTTTTCTGAAGACAGTCAGAACCGTCAGAGGTACATTCATATAATTCATTCATTCGAATATTAATTTGTATAATTCCCTTAGCACTCTTTTAAAACCTCCCAGCTTTTCCAGCATGTTTCACACAAAACAAACTACTCTGTTGTTAATTAAAACTGTGCATTATGCTGGATATTTATCCTAAGTTGTTCAAATCGTGGTAATCGAATATGGTTTTAATGATAATTAAAATATGAAACGTAATACTAACTGTGAGGAGTTTTATCATCCCTAATGAGGTGTTCATCAAGCTCTCACCTGCAGCTTCTGAGGAGACAGGTACCAGTTGGGAGTCGGTGGCTGTGCTGAACTGTTGGTCCAAGACTCTGTAGAACTCTGAGGTGTAACGTGAAGAGACACAGACGTGATTATTACTGCGGTCTTTACATCAGCGGCGTGCTGACCGGAGCAAACGGAGCACAAACCTTGGCACAAACCTCGGCGGTCCTCTTCCTCTTGGCTGGACTGGACTGATCTTCAGCCTGATCCAGCGGACTCACGTGGGGAGGCAGCGACTGACCGGAGCCATGAGCCCCACCTGATGACCCGGGCTGAGGTTTACACGCCTGAGAGAGACCGCAGACACGTGAAGAGACAGACAGATGGAGAATATCTACACCAGTCAATGAGAGTGTGTTTTAGACGGTGACGCCTGCAGCTGACAATAACCATATCAAACTCTGAATCTGCTCATACATGTAAGTTAAATCATATTCCTCCACTAAAGACAGCGGTCAGCTGAGGAATCTGTCTGGTGCAGATTCTCAGACGTACCTCAAATGTTATGAGTACATCATGATATTCAACATTTACAGCTTGAGCTTGAGCGTGGCTCAGGTTTGAGGTCATTAGCAGAGGCCTTTTAAAGGTCTTTTGTGAGGTTCACGGGGTCAATTCATTCAGATCACGTTCAGTCAAAACTATTTCCACAAAGATAATATGTGACCCTGCAGCACAGACGCAGTCATGAGTAACACAGGTATATCTGTAGCAATAGACAACAATACATTGTATGGATCAAAATTATACATTTCTCTTTTATGCCAGAAATCATTAGGATATTAAGATCATGTTCCATCAAGATATTTTGTACATTTCTTACCATAAATATACCAAAACTTCATTTTTGATTATTAATATGCATTGCTAAGAACTTCATTTGAACAACTTTAAAGGAGATTTTCTCAATATTTAGATTTTTTTGCTCCCTCAGATTCCAGATTTGAACTTCTTCATGATATTGTCCTATCATAACAAACCATATATCAATGGAAAGATTATTTATTCAACTTTCAGATGATGTATAAATCTCAATTTCAAAAAATTGACACTTAAGACTGGTTTTGTGGTCCAGGGTCACAAATAATAAACAAACCCTGTTTGATGAGCCTGCTTTATGTTATTAACACAGTAAAACACATGAAGAGATTCTGATCAAAAATTGTTTGGAATAACTGGACATGAACTACAGATATCAGGTCAAGTGCTGCAAAGATACAGCCTCGCATCCTTTTATGGTTGCCTCCATCAGGATCAAATGGCAACAATTTGAAGATCTTCTGTTCCTCGGTCATTCAAGTTATTGCCCAAAACGTATGTGAGAATTTGAACTGTTGGTGGCCCTATCAATGTACCACATCTTCTTAACATATGATATGTACATACTGCCCCCCCCCCCAAAACAACAACAACTGAACTCAGAGAAAAGATGCAAAAACAAATAAAACATTATGAGCGAGAGCATCAGTATCAATGAGAGAGAAAAACAAGTCTCATTGTACTGTCATGAACACACACACACACACACACACACACACACACTCGACTGGTAACTACTACAGCCGGACTGCGTCAGTGTTTGGTGTGGAACTGCAACACTAGCGGGCACAATGACTACAGGACTAAAACTACAGCACAAACACAACTCTGGGGTGAAAAACGGCAAGACGAGGCACCTGTGCTCCTGTTGAACCTGCAGCCAATTAAAGAGATATTGACGTCAAACTCATTTTTGACCCAGGTGTGATTGTGCAGAGCTACACTACTGAAGCTCACGCACAGAAACCACGCTACTGATCGACTCAACAGATGCTTTCTGGAAACGTTTTAACCGAAAGATTCCCAAAATACTTTCAATCCCGACAAACGCTTTGTTCAATCGTGCCACAATGAGCAGAAGACATGGCGAGCAGGAGCGTGGTTTCACCAGATGAGCCGTGTGTGCGTGTGTGTGTGTGTGTGTGTGTGTAGAGGGGTATTTCTAAGGGTGAGATGTCAAAGCGTGTGTGTCTATCTGGTCTCACCTGCTGGCCTGTGCTCTGGACACCCTGTCTGGACGTTAGCTCTGCTGGGATTGGGAGGCTCCAGGCTTCCTCAATACTAGGAAGCATTTTACTTTTACTCTGTGGACTATTGTGTTGGAGGTTACAGAACTGAGCCTAGGATGAAAACGCGTGAAAAAGACATGTAAATAGCCATTTGAGGTGGTGCGCTGGCCTTCTCGCTCCAGTGACTCACGCATACAAACGAAGAATGAAGGTGAAAGAAATCTGATTGTGACACAAATTAACTGAACATATATTCAGAACAAATGCAACATGTACGAGACCCACATACAGACCCGCCGGCACACGCCAATGCTGCTCTAGCGCGGGTTACGCGGCTCGGTCGACCGGACGCATGCGTGGCTCTCACCTGCAGGTATTTGATGCGGGCCGCAAGCGCCACAGTGTTGCTGCAGAATTTGCTGCGCGTGGCGTTGATGTAGCACTTGATGGCATCCTGCGGCTGGTTGCAGGACTCGTAGAGCGTGCCCAGGTCCATCCAGGCCGCGGCATGACTGTGATCCAGCTGCACAGCGCAGATATAGGCCTGCAGCGCGTCCATGGGCTGATTCTGCTGCTGATACAGCACACTAACAGAGCCAACGAGACAACGCAGCAGCGCGTCAGAAACCACAGACACACCATCGCTTACTCGTCCTCATGTCGTCAAACAAATGAATGTTTTGGGAAGAATCCCAGCACCAAACTGATGCACTGCACTACCAACAGTAGGGCTGCTCTATTATGACAAAAATCATAATCTCCATTATTTTAGTCAATATTGAGATTTAATGTTAAATATTAAGTTAATACTCGGGGTCTGCACTCAGTTTGTACAGTTATACAGTCTTTTAGAGTAAACAGTAGGGATGCAACAACACAGTTAGCCCACGGTTCAAGAAATACCTCAAGTTTTTTTCCCCACAGTTTTTGGTTTAGTTCTTTTTTGCCATTTTTAAGTGCTATTTAAAAAAAAAAAAAAAAACACAGGATCATTTTCCAACTCCCTAAGAGTTGAGTTTTACAGTTTTCGAACCCATTCAGCCAATCTCCAGGTCTGGCGGTAGCACTTATAGCATAGCTTAGCATAGATCATTGAATCGGATTAGACCATTAGCATCTCGCTCAAAAATGACCACAGAGTTTCGATATTTTACTACATTTACTACAGATAGACTCTTCTGTAGTTACATCGTGTACTAAGATTGACAGAAAATGAAAAGTTGGGGTTTTCTAGGCCGATATGGCTCGGAGCTATACTCTAGTTCCGGCGTAATAATCAAGGAACTTTGCTGCTGTACCATGAGTGCAGCAGGCACAATGATATTATGCAGCGCCTGAAAGTAGTCCCCAGCTAGGTAACTAGTTATCATATAGCTGGGGACTACTTTCAGGCGCTGCGTAATATCATTCATATCCACATACGCATTACAGAAGACATAGAACTCACAACGCTCCAGGAAATCCCTAAAATGGACAAAAGCATCCAACTATCCTGCAACTGAAAGACAGAAATGCTTTGAATGACGACATTCAAAAAGAACATTAAGGCAATAAATACTGTACTGCGACAATGTTTATCTTGTTCTTAAAACCACCTCGGGTATTTTAATAAGTATATTTATAACCCACTGCTAATCGACATAGCTGTTATTACAGTATGGAATATATTTCTGCGTCATTCTGTGATAAGAAGCCACATAAGATCAAGAAGGAAATTATTTTATAACATGCTTTTACGCCACAGCATCAGACAAATGTTTAATGTTCTTTTGTTGTTGGACAACAGGTTTAGTCATTACAAGGAAAGATGCAGGCGTTTTCTCATCTGAGCGCGCAGACTCACAAACACAGCCAGCCTGGAGAGAAATAAAACACACGGAAATTTAAAAGCAAAACCGAAAAAAAAAAATGCTCTGCTTGGTTGAACTCTTCATCTTTTTCTGTTGCTTGGTTAGAATACTGCATGTGGACAGATGCGTAGTTTAGAGTGGCAAATCATACCAGCGTACTTTGAGGTCAAAATGCGTATCCGTTACGCAAAATGTGTACAGGTTGGCAGGTCTGTATATCAAATATATATTTTCTGTAAACAAGGTTGCTGTGACATCTACATTTCAGAGACATTTTAGAATTCTCAATACCAGAGCAGAATACTAGGGTAGCTAATATTAGTGAGAAAAAAAATAAATAAAAAAAATAAGTCACTAATCGCTGCATTTAGACACATTTCTGCATGTATTTGACTGTTCAGGTGCTAAAAGATGACCGTGTTCTGTTCCGTCTCCAAGCGCATGCACAGAAATCCTCCTGAGGAACAGCGCAAGTTCTGTTTCACGCTTTTAAAAACATGAATAAATCTAATCAACTTTAATCAAGCACACCCCATTTTGCAAAAGTCATATTACATGATTTGACTGATTTGCACGTGAAACAGCGAAAGCGCACCACTGGAACGAGGCGCAATAATCGTTTTCTCTCGATTATTGTATTTTCATAATCGTTGGAGGCTGAAATCGAAATTGTATTTCGATTAATTGCACAGGCCTAACCTAAAGACCCACATTTAAGACGTTATTCACTACAAATTACATGCCAAGCGTCTGTCACAACATTCAACATCAACAAAAAAACTAAAATGCTTTGCTAGCAAGTTAATTAATGCATCCTATACACATACAGGATTAACCAGACTAGCACTGTGATTAAAACCAAAACTGATATCAAACTGTTAATGGCTAGAATAGAGCTGAAGATTAACTTTCACCTATAAAAAGAGTGACATGAGTGCGAGTAATGATGACCGAAGAGCTCTTCATGTAAACATCAGCAGATTTGTGCACCATTCACAGATACGTACCCTATCGAGCACCACGTGTCTGCGCTGGCCTCTGACTTATCTATGGACTGTCTGTATGAAATGAACGCATCCTGGACCTTCCCAATACTGGAGTAGCACCTGCAGAGAGCAAATGAAACCACATCTGCATGAACGCAGGCGTCAGGGCCGACCGAACAGACCGTGTGCGCAGACAGACGCATGACTGACCTGCCGAGGAAATACCAGGACTGGCCGGAGTTCGGATCGGCTTCCAGCGATTTCTGCAGACACTGGATGGCGTAGCTGTCCTTATTAGCTTTATCTCCCAGCTGCTCGACCGTATGATGCATCCAGCCTGACAGAGACAGAGACACTCATTCAGACAGAATAAACCGCATAAGGCTGACAGATGCAGAATACCTGCTGCAGTTCAGCTTAACTAAACTGTGGTCTGCGCTTATTACCACAGAGAACACTTTAGACTCTATCTTCAAGCTGAGCGATCAGTGATGCAGCTACAGTAGAACGGTCAAGTGCATGTTTTTGGTAAAGCAGTTTCAGTTCGAGAGCGAACAACGAGCTTCTGGACTCTCAGGTGAAGGAACCGCTGGTCACGAGCCACTGATGATTCTGCTGCAGATAAACAGCTTCAAGGATCGCTTTGTCACATCCTTTTCTGGTATCTATGCATCTGTCACACTGCAAAAAAGGCTTATTTTCACATTTTTGTCTTGTTTCTAGTCAAAGGGATGTTTTTTTTTTAAGATCTGTTCTGCTGGATATAAAAATTCTTAAATTAAGATGCTTTTTCTAGATAAGCAAAATGACATAGATATGTAGTCTTGAAGGAATTAAAAAAATAAATGAAGTGCATTTAGCTTAAACCAAGTAAAATTATCTGCCAGTGGAGTAAATAAAATACTCTTAAAACAAGATAATTTTACTTACCCCACTGGCAGATAATCTTACTTATTTTAAGCATAACAAACTTAATTTTCTTTTTTCCCCCAACAAACAAGACTCTTAATTAAGCATCTTAATTTAAGAATTTTTAGATATTTTGATTAGAAACAAGACAAAAATGCTAAGCAAGATAAGGCTTTTTGCAGTTCGAGCTCTCATGTTTATCAGATTTAAATGAACATGAGAACTTTATTTATAACAGTTATCTCAGCACTGGACGAGGTGAAATTGTTTTATATTACGAAGCACTTAAACACAGATCGTGGCAGACACAGGCGTTAATGGTGTTTGGATGTTCTTACCCAGCTGCTGTAAGGTGGCTGCCTTCACCTGCGCAGGTAAATCCTCCGTCTGCAGGAGGCTCTCGTAGGCCTCTTTGGCCGCACGGTATCTCTTCTGTGACGCAACGAAACCAGACATTCATCAGTCAACTAACCGCTAAACACGCCGAGTGTCTCCGAGTAACAGCCATCACAAACACACGGACTCAAACACAACCCTGCTTTAGAGGGGTTTTTGCTATGGTAACAACCCGAACAGTAAGCTCCAGCATCCCCTTCACAAACACGAGCTCATGCACTAACATTAATCAAGCAGTACTGGTTAACGCGTGCTGTCAGTGAAAGAAAGAGACGTTAATGAAGGACTCACCTGGATCTCGTATAAATGCGCGATGTGAAACTGAACTAAAAACAAAACAACAAACAATAATTAGAAGCAAATTCAGAACAAAAGATTCTCTATTTAAATGTTTCTGAGGAGAAGAGCCTGACAAACATCTTTCTTTGTCCAGTGGAGGCGAGACGGCCCTGATCAAGCTTGTGTGTGTGTGTGTGTGTGAGTGAGAGAGAGATAGACTGTGTGTGTGTGTGTGTGTGAGTGAGAGAGAGATAGACTGTGTGTGTGTGTGTGTGTGTGAGTGAGAGAGAGATAGACTGTGTGTGTGTGTGTGTGTGAGTGAGAGAGAGATAGACTGTGTGTGTGTGTGTGTGTGAGTGAGAGAGCGAGAGTGTGTGCGTGAGTGAGAGAGAGAGAGATAGACTGTGTGTGTGTGTGTGTGTGTGTGTGTGTGTGTGTGTGAGTGAGAGAGAGATAGACTGTGTGTGTGTGTGTGTGTGTGAGTGAGAGAGAGATAGACTGTGTGTGTGTGTGTGTGTGAGTGAGAGAGCGAGAGTGTGTGCGTGAGTGAGAGAGAGAGAGATAGACTGTGTGTGTGTGTGTGTGTGTGTGTGTGAGTGAGAGAGAGATAGACTGTGTGTGTGTGTGTGTGTGTGTGTGTGTGTGTGTGAGAGTGAGAGAGCGAGAGTGTGTGCGTGAGTGAGAGAGAGAGAGAGAGAGATTCACAAACTCTATGCCAGCGGCCGCTGCTATTGGTGTTTCCAAGGCAACCGGTAGCAGGCAATATGAGTTTGAGAGTAAAATGAAGGGACGATAATAACTGCTGTAAACAGAGCCATGCATTTTTTTTTCATTGAGAGTCAAAAGAAGCATTAAAGGTTAAAGAGTTTAAATAAGCAATTAACGTGCATCATAATGTCGTCTGTGGGCTTTTAAGCCGTTTTACGGTCCAGCAGGTGAAAATGGTTAGTCTGATCACTCAGTAAACAGCAGCACGCTCTCATCCGGAGCAAACACGGTCCTCACACACACTTCACTACTTAGTGCTACTAGTGTGATCTGCATCAGTACTAGTGAGGACTGACTTAACTAATAGTCTGGTGTTTAAACTGATAACAGTCACAGTGTTTGTGGACTCAGATGTGTGTAACGGTGGCATTATCTTGAGATGTCGGTGTGGTACTTACTCTCTGCTTTGGACAAAGTGCAGTGATTGGAGTCGATGAGCGCCAGCTGAAAGTGCTGCGGACACACAGGAGACCAAGCATCGCTCAGTGACCTCTCACATCTCTCAGGACCAGACTGACATCTTAACTCAGACACTTTCAATGCCTCACAAAATTAAAAGACTGCATATATGCGGTTCATTAACGCAAATTAAAGCGTTAAAGCACAAACACACAGCAAACACATCCGGGAAACTGAGCAACTTCTGTGACACGAATCAAACTTCAGTTCCAGATGACAATCAAAGCACAATTGTACATTAACAATGAATGATACAGAATAAATATGTGACAGAAACAAAGCTAAATGTGCTGTCCATATTGAGTAAAGACCAGGCCTCAGACCTCTATCTATACGAGACATTATAATTCAGCTGCATTCAGTCTCAAGTTCAAGTTGAGCTTTATTGTCATTCTGCTACATGTGTGGACATATAGTGGAACGAAATGTCGTGTCACGCAGGACCACTGTGCTACATGCTAGTTAAACATAAGATAAACATACAACAATGTAAAGTATAAGAAAAAAAAAAAAAAGTAAACAGATTCACGTCATTCATATTTGTAAGAGATCACATCGGGAGGATTGACTGAAGATGCCGTGATGCGTTTGTAGATGTTTTCATGTAAATCACAGAAATTCACTACCACACATACACTACATGTGTTTTAAAGCAGTGTGACGCTCGTGTCGTACCTTTAAGCTGGACTCGTAGTCTGTGTTGACTTTGAACATCAGGCCGAGGCGCAGATGAATCTCTTTAGCGCGAGAGAAGCCGGGGTCGATGTACAGCACCTCCTGAAACGCCTTGATCGCCCTGAGACCAAACAAACTGCAATTAAAGATTCGTTCCCTGAACAGCACGATGCCAGCGTGTGACGGGGCTACTGAATAAGACTCAATCTGAACCCGTGAGGAATCTCCCAGAATCAGTCCGCCCACCCCTTGATGCCCATCTGAGCTCGTTAACCTCGTTACACGAGCAGCCAAAACGAGAACGACAAACGGTGCGTTCTCATCACGTTACTGCGTGCAGATACTCACCACTGAAATGCATTGTAGTGGAAGTAAACCATCCCGAGGCCGTACAGAAAGGCAGCATTCTAGAGGAGGAGAGGACAGAAAAAAATCATCAGACATCCACATTCAACGAGATCAGACAGTGTGAAAACCACCAGAAACACCTGATGAAAACCACACAGGAAGATCCTGCTACAACTGTCAACCAAAACTCACACACAAACAAATTAGTGGTTGACTGATATTGGTTTTCTGACAGCCGATACATACACATATATATACATACACACACACACACGCATATACACACACACACACACACACACACACAGCGCTTGACATTAACTTTTTTGGTCACAAGCCACTGCAGCAAGTGGTTTTCCAAAATTACTAGCTACTCAGCGTTTTCACCGGCCATAATTTTGTTGTTGGGAAATTACGTTTTATATGACTAAAGTTACTGCATACTAAAAATTTATTTAAATTGATTTCCAGGTCTTTTTTTTTGTCTATTTAAAGGACATTTTTCCCTTACCGTATTAAATGCATGCATCATCTTTCATATCAAATTCTTACATTTTATTAATAATTTCACTTGATAAGACACTATAGGGCTGTTACCAATCCCATGAAATCAGTAATAACAAAAACGATCTTTCCACTACAGAAGAAACAGAAAGGGGAAGTGGTGTGTGGCCAAGTATGGTGACCCATACTCAGAATTAGTGCTCTGCATTTAACCCATCCCAGTGTACACTCAGTAGTGAACGCACACCCGGAGCAGTGGCTGCGGCGCCCGGGGAGCAGTTGGGGGTTCGGTGCCTTGCTCAAGGGCACCTCAGTCGTGGTATTGAGGGTGGAGAGAGCGCTGGACATTCACTCCCCCCACCTACAATCCCTGCCGGCCCGAGACTCGAACCCACAACCTTTGGATTACGAGTACGACTCTCTAACCATTAGGCCACGACTGCCTAATGAGAAGCAGCTGAAGCGGCATTTAGATGCATTTACAGACTGTTTAATGAAGCTGAAATGTAGCATGAATGCATTTATACTGCAAAATGAATAGCATAAATAAGATTATGAGCTTGGCGTTTTAAATCAGTTTTATTTATTTTTTTAAATATAAACCACCAGTAGGTGGCAGCAAGTGACGGTCAATGAGTGAGTCATTGATGCAAACGATTCGTTTAGACGGCTGATTCGTTCAAGAATAAAGCAAGTGCCTGTCTTTGTGAATGGACCACTGAATCATTGACTCAAATGAGTAGTTCAAAAACACTGAATCATTCAGTAACAAAACACTGCTGTGTGTTGTTCAGAGATGCGAGACAGTTCTGCAGTGCAGGGATCGCAAAATCGCTAGCCCGATGTCCCGGGGCGGTTGTGTTTTCCAGTCGGGCTACCAAAATGTATCACTGCCCTGCCCGACGGGCTACCTTAAATACAGGGCTCCCGCAGGTCCTTAGAAACTCTTCAACTTAGTTGTATCAAACTTAAGTCCATAAAAAGTTTTAAATACGTCAAATGGTATAAGAAATGTCTTAATTATAATTTTAAGAGGTCTTACAGTTGGGGACGGAAAGACAAGAATAATATTAAACATTTTTTTGTCTCGCAGAGAACACGCGATCATGCAGTAAATACACACTTCACAAGATCTCACAGCTGCATTCGTCTGCAGGGTTTGTGAAATTAAACATTCAGTAGTCATTCAAAGATTTGTTTAAATCAGAGGTGTCTAACTCAGTTCCTGGAGGGCCACAGCCCTGCAGAGTTTAGTTCCAACCCTGCTCCAACACACAAACCATATATGATGGTTTAAATGATAGTGTTTTCCATACATTGACTTATTTGTGTATCCAATAGCTCAGAACAACTTGATGATGTAACAGAAACTATTGACTCTCTTTTCTATCACTTTAGATACGGTTGCTCCTTTACGCTTAAGGAAGATTAAGGAAAAGAGTCCAACTCCGTGGTATAATGAGCACACTCGGCCTAAAGAGAGCAGCTCAGAAAATAGAGCGCAGCTGGAGAAAAACTAAATTAGAGGTATTTCGTATTGCTTGGCGGGAAAGTACCCTATCCTACAGAAAAGCATTAAAAACTGCTAGATCTGCTTACTTTGTCTCTTTTAGAAGAAAACGAACGCAACCCCAAGTATTTATTTAATACAGTGGCTAAATTAACAAAAAATATAACATCAGCAGGTGCAGACATTACCCTGCAGCACAGCAGTAATGACTTTATGAACTACTTTACTTCCAAGATCGAAACTATTAGAGATAAAATTGTAACCATGCAGCTGTCAGCCACAGTATCGCATCAGATAGTGCTCTATAGATCCCCTGAGGAACAATTCCACTCATTCTCTTCTATTGGAAATGAATAATTGTATAAATTTGTTAAATCATCTAAACCAAGAACCTGTATGTTAGACCCTGTTCCATCTAAGCTACTAAAAGAGGTGCTTCCAGAAGTAATAGAGCCTCTTCTGAATATTATTAACTCATCATTGTTATTAGGATATGTCCCAAAAACCTTCAAACGGGCTGTTAAGCCTCACATTAAAAAACCACAACTTGACCCCAAATAATTAATTAACTCCCTGGGGTCTGAGGGTGTTTTGGGGCCCTGGAGAACTTTCGACATGCCCTGGCATTTGTGGTTTATTCAATTACTTCTAAAAATATAAATAGCTAAAGTCTAATAACACTGTAAACAGCACAAACTGGGCTACAATAATATGTTAGCAGCATTTATGTACATGATTGTGTTTTTGAGAAAGCAACGTTTATGCGTGGTTAGTGAAAAACTACAATTTTGAAGTCACTGAAATAAGACCATAAAACACATACAAATAAGACGTTTGAGAACTGGACCTTGTAGCCTAGAATTTTTGCTTCAAAATTATGTGAAAATCATCTGGTTTATTTGCTCACAGAAAACAATATATTGATTTAAAATTTTAAAGACACGTTTTGTGATTGAAAGCCTATATGCGAGGGAGTGGCAATGGCCTTGAATATAGATTTTCACCTGAGAGACAAAGGGCCCTCCCCTAATGACCCCATAACGGCCCATCAGTGTGACTGTGACTGAGGCAGGTAAGAGAGAATGTGAGGAGATTGAAATGGGTTTTTAAAATTATTTGTATTTTATTTACAACGTACATAATGAAGGTCAAAGACACATTATTGTGCACTGATCTAACCACAGAGATGTGAACAGACTTGGAGTCATTCCTGCAACAGATTCTGTTCAACAAGTGAAACAAGTAAATTATACCTGATATTTACGTGTTGTTTAAGTGTTTCTGCTACTTTCCATGGATTCAAGAAGAAAAAAACAATCAGTAGTCAAGGATCTTGTTTTACCACAGAATGTCAGTGTAGTTGAACATCTGATGTTGGTGCAGCGCTCTCAGAGGAAAGAGTTGGTAGAGACTGAAAGTCAGCAGGATTCATCTGTGGTGCAGGTGTCTGATTCAATACAATACAAACAACCAAAAAAAAAACAAAAACAAACATTTGTGAGCATGTTTACATCAGGACCATCTGTATGTATGTATATATGTGTGTGTGTGTGTGTGTGTAATATTAATTATATATATATATATATATATATATATATATATATATATATATATATATATATATATATATATATAGGTTTTGTAGCCATAGACTCAGGCATGCTTTGTATTATCGTAAAAAATATATATATATTTTTGAGAAACTAATTATTGTTTAGCACGTTATTAAATTAAAAATTATTTTTGAACAGAGTAGGCTATTAATAATAAATGTTCTAAACATACTTAGGCTCGTAGCATTCATCATGTTACAGTGTACTCTCATATTACTTTTATTGTTTTATATAGAGCATGAAAACATCTCGCCATAAGAAATTTAAATACAATGAATTGCCCATCATATTCAAAATGTTTTACTGGATTTCAAACATTTTAGTCAGGAATTATAGTTTGGAAAAAACCCAACTATGATTTTGTAGTCATATAGCCATCCTGAACATCATGTATGATATTATAGTATAGAAGATATGATTCTGCAGTCATAGACTCACGCATGCTTTGTACTATAAAAGGATGAACTTTGCACTATAAAAAATAGATTTTATATCTGAGAACTAATTATTATCGTTTAACACGCTATTAAAATATATTTGTGAACAGATTATTAATAATAAACATGGTCTAAACATTCTTATATGCGCAGCATTCATTATGTTGTAGTTTGGGAAAAACACAACTAGTAATGTGTTCATGTTTGTGTCACAATAACAGTTAACTAATGCAAAACATAAACATTACTTACTCATCAGATCGATCTCCTCTATTGGATGAAATATTGTTCTTCTTTTGAGGGAAATCCAGCACGTCTTCCAGAAACGAACAGTAGCCGCAATGAAGGATCTTCTCACTCTTTATGTTTGGCATCTCCACGCGCGCGCGCCTCACGTGGGTATTGCTCTTATCTGAACGATCAAAAATGGCAGAGTAATTCAAGCTCATTTCTGCCTTATCAGGAAAATCTGCCACAAAACGCATTTGTCGACCCCAGAGGGTTAAATACAGACCGATCTCAAATCTCCCTTTTCTGTCAAAGATATTAGAAAAGGTAGTATCATCAAAACTATGTTCCTTAGAGAAAAGTGATATATGTGAGGATTTCCAATCAGGTTTTAGAAAATATCATAGTACTGAGACTGCTCTCATTAGAGTTACAAACGACCTGCTTCTATCATCTGATCGTGGTTGTATCTCTCTATTAGTGCTACTGGATCTTAGCGCTGCATTTGACACTATCGACCACAGCATTCTTTTAAATAGACTAGAAAATTATGTTGGCATTAGAGGAAGTGCACTAGCGTGGTTCAAATCGTACTTATCTGACCGCCATTAATTTGTGGCAATAAATGAAGAGGTATCATACCAATCACAAGTGCAGTATGGAGTACCTCAAGGCTCAGTACTTGGCCCCTTACTTTTCACGCTTTACATGTTACCCTTGGGAGATATCATTAGGAAACATGGTGTTAGCTTTCACTGTTATGTGGGAAGTCGTGGCCTAATGGTTAGAGAGTCGGACTTGTAATCCAAAGGTTGTGGGTTCGAGTCTCGGGCCGGCAGGGATTGTAGGTGGGGGGAGTGAATGTCCAGCGCTCTCTCCACCCTCAATACCACGACTGAGGTGCCCTTGAGCAAGGCACCGAACCCCCAACTGCTCCCCGGGCGCTGCAGCATAAATGGCTGCCCACTGCTCCGGGTGTGTGTGTGTGTTCACTGCTGTGTGTGTTCACGGTGTGTGTGTGTTCACTGCTGTGTGTGTGTGTGTGTGTGTGTGTTCACTGCTGTGTGTGTGCACGGTGTGTGTGTGTTCACTGCTGTGTGTGTGTGTGTGTGTGTGTGTGTGTGTGTGCACGTTGGATGGGTTAAATGCAGAGCACGAATTCCGAGTATGGGTCACCATACTTGTCTGAATGTCACTTCACTTCACAAAGTGTGCCAAGAAAATATCCCCCACACCATTACACCACCACCAGCCTGAACCGTTGAGACAAGGCAGGATGGATCCATGCTTTCATGTACTTTACGCCAAATTCTGACCCTACCATCTGAATGTCGCAGCAGAAATTGAGACTCATCAGACCAGGCAACGTTTTTCCAATCTTCTATTGTCCAATTTTGGTGAGCCAGTGTGAATTGTAGCTTCCATTTCCTGTTCTTAGCTGACAGGAGCGGCACCCGGTGTGGTCTTCTGCTGCTGTAGCCCATCTGCTTCAGGGTTTGATGTGTTGTGCGTTCAGAGATGGTATTCTGCATATCTATTTGAGTTACTGTTGCCTTTCTATCATCTCTAACCAGTCTGCCCATTCTCCTCTGATATCAACAAGGCATTTTTGTCCACACAACTGCCGCTCACTGGATATTTTCTCTTTTTCAGACCATTCTCTGTAAACCCTAGAGATGGTTGTGCGTGAAAATCCCAGTAGATCAGCAGTTTTTGAAATACTCAGACCAGTCCGTCTGGCACCAACAACCATTCCACGTTCAAAGTCACTTAAATCCCCTTTCTTCCCCATTCTCATGCTCGGTTTGAACTTCAAGTTGTCTTCACATCTAGATGCCTAAATGCGCTGAGTTGCTGGCAGGTGATTGGCTAATTAGCAAAAAATAAAAAAACGCTATAAATCCATTTTGATTAATTTGAGTAAAAATGTGTTTTCTTTACCAAGAAAGTGGCAAGATGAAAACCACCATTTTCTGTTTCAATCTTTCACATAGAATCTTCAGGTAATAATAACATAAATTCACATCCAGATTTTGATTTTCAAAGATTTATTATAAAAACTCATCTTTTTTCCCCAAAGTGCAATAAAAATCCATTACTTTTTTTCTTCAAAATACATTGAATCAATATAAAATAAAAAAATGTTCATACTGAAAATACACAAAGTAAGTTGATTCACATATGTCAGCCTCTGAACTTGGTCAATACTAATCTTATAGTATCTATTTATACAGTTGGGCAAATATTATCTATTTATACAGTTGGGCAAAAAAGTATTTAGTCAGCCACCAATTGTGCAAGTTCTTCCACTTAAAAAGATGAGAGAGGCCTGTAATTTTCATCATAGGTACACTTCAACTATGAGAGACAGAATGGGGAGAAAGAATCCAGGAAATCACAATGTAGGATTTTTTGTTATTTGCAAATTATGGTGGAAAATAAGTATTTGGTCAATAACAAGAGTTGATCTCAATACTTTGTTATATACCCTTTGATGGCAATGACAGAGGTCAAGCGTTTTCTGTAAGTCTTCAAGGTTTTCACACACTGTTGCTGGTATTTTGGCCCATTCCTCCATGCAGATCTCCTCTAGAGCAGTGATGTTTTGGGGCTGTCGCTGGGCAACACAGACTTTCAACTCCCTCCAAAGATTTTCTATGGGGTTGAGATCTGGAGACTGGCTAGGCCACTCCAGGACCTTGACATGCTTCTTATGAAGCCACTCCTTCGTTGCCCGGGCGGTGTGTTTGGGATCATTGTCATGCTGAAAGACCCAGCCACGTTTCATCTTCAATGCCCTTGCTGATGGAAGGAGGTTTTCACTCAAAATCTCACGATACATGGCCCCATTCATTCTTTCCTTTACACGGATCAGTCGTCCTGGTCCCTTTGCAGAAAAACAGCCCCAAAGCATGATGTTTCCACCCCCATGCTTCACAGTAGGTATGGTGTTCTTTGGATGCAACGCAGCATTCTTTCTCCTCCAAACACGACGAGTGGAGTTTTTACCAAAAAGTTCTATTTTGGTTTCATCTGAGCATATGACATTCTCCCAATCCTCTTCTGGATCATCCAAATGCTCTCTAGCAAACTTCAGACGGGCCGGACATGTACTGGCTTAAGCAGGGGGACACGTCTGGCACTGCAGGGTTTGAGTCCCTGGCGGCGTAGTGTGTTACTGATGGTAGCCTTTGTTACTTTGGTCCCAGCTCTCTGCAGGTCATTCACTAGGTCCCCCGTGTGGTTCTGGGAGTTTTGCTCACCGTTCTTGTGATCATTTTGACCCCACGGGGTGAGCTCTTGCGTGGAGCAGCAGATCGAGGGAGATTATCAGTGGTCTTGTATGTCTTCCATGTTCTAATAATTGCTCCCACAGTTGATTTCTTCACACCAAGCTGCTTGCCTATTGCAGATTCAGTCTTCCCAGCCTGGTGCAGGTCTACAATTGTGTTTCTGGTGTCCTTCGACAGCTCTGTGGTCTTGGCCATAGTGGAGTTTGGAGTGTGACTGTTTGAGGTTATGGACAGGTGTCTTTTATACTGATAACGAGTTCAAACAGGTGCCAGTAATACAGGTAACGAGTGGAGGACAGAGGAGCCTCTTACAGAAGAAGTTACAGGTCTGTGAGAGCCAGAAATCTTGCTTGTTTGTAGATGACCAAATACTTATTTTACCGAGGAATTTACCAATTAATTCATTAAAAATCCTACAATGTGATTTCCTGGATTCTTTCCCCCCCATTCTGTCTCTCATAGTTGAAGAGTACCTATGATGAAAATTACAGGCCTCTCTCATCTTTTTAAGTGGGAGAACTTGCACAATTGGTGGCTGACTAAATACTTTTTTGCCCAACTGTATACAGGCACTGGACTAAAAATACATTCAGTCAGTCTTCGCCATGTTATATTCATTTAGTTGACTAGTGCTATACACTATAGGCTATATAACAAAAAAATTAATGGCATTAATAAAGACACTTACACTGATAAGCTACGCGATTTGAATGCGATTCATCTGCGATTATGAACGCGATATCGCTCCATCTGAAAGCACGTGACTGAGATCACAGAACCGGCTTTACTGACGAGATGCACATGACAATCACATGCGATTTATCGTGCAGCCCTAATTTTTGTTTGTTTGTTGATCACAAAGTAGATGAGGAAAACTAGGATACGGTTGTATTCAAAGCGCCGCCATTACCGGTACTCTTTACAGTGTGTGGAAACGGTGCGCTGTGATTGGTTGAGCGGATTTATCGCATTCTGCAGAGAAAGGAGACTGGCGTTTGTCGCAGTTTGGAAAAAAAGGGAGAACACATGACAGAATAACATGACAAATACTGCATTTTGCATAAAATTTAAAATACTCTTTTCAATACCGACCAGATACAATACTGATTTTGGTGGAAACTCAATTTGTTTTAGAATATATTTATACATGGGGGCGGGGGATTGCTGCCACAAATAGAGTGTAAGGCTGTGGGAAACACTATGAAATAACTGCGTATTTGCTGAATGCTGAAGGCAAACGATAAAGTATTATAATGTTTGCCTTTCTATTACTAATTATATAAAAGCAATCATTATAGTACTTTTTTGTTAAACAAAGGGATTAAAAGGTATACATTGTAATTATTAGACAGAATTGTTAAACGACGACAGCGAACAACAAAGAGGAAGAACATGAGCGCTGAGTGCCGTCAAAATAAAAGCCTCGAACATACCAGCCAAACAGAAAAACTTATCGGCCGATGCAGATATTTGAAAAATGCCAAACATCGGATGATATATCGGTCTACCAGTAAAAGAAACACACAAACAAACACACACTTATGTTTGAATTCATCTTCATCGGCTGCTCACCTTCCAGTAGTCTGATTGTAAACCGTAGTACCGCTGGTATGCTGATAACGCTGAAATACAAAGACACGCGTGTTAGGAGAAGCTTTGGGTCATGTTAGTGGATCAGAACAGAAGAGCTTCTCAGCACCTTTCGGATACTCCTCCAGTAAGAGATTGAAATGACCCAGCTGGCAGAAGAACTCGGGATCCACTTTTCCTTCAGCTTTCAGGATGAGAGACTCATAGCAGCGAACAGCCTGAGCGAGGAACACATTCAGCATTACATCACACACACACACACACACACACACACACACGAGAAGCAAATACATCATTCTCAAACTAAAACTTGAAGAATAGTGTGGTATTTATGTAAACAAACCTTTATTCAGTAAACCTAAACAAATTACATTTTACGTTTATTATTTTTACATTATATTCTCAGCAGAAAATATTAGAAATTCACTGTTTCACAAGACGTCAGTAAACCATGAAAACAAAGACACTTCAGACTAGCGATCCGTCTTGAAAAAGTTAAAGAGACCACTGCGGCGCTCAAGGCTGACCCATCATCGGCCTGTCAATCATTCTCAACCTCCAGTAAACAAACTAGAAATGTGGTTTATATTTCACCATCATCACCAGGACTCACGAGAATCACCACCCGTCAATGATTAACCTGCTCATTTCCCTGTCACTCAAACACATTCTTCAGCTCCAGAAAACTCAGAGATGATGTTTGGGACACAACGTCCTCTCGTGCTGGAGACGGCCAAATCAGAGCCGCTCAATCCAGCCAATAATCACGCTTTAACCCTCAACATCCATGAACAACAGACAGAACGTGAGATTGAGTTAATAGTCCACTGTTTACATCTGGACACAAACACTGATGAACACTATGATGCCATTAAAGCCATGAAGATCTGAAAACAGTCGTGAGTGTGATGTCCGTCAGTGGTTTTTATACGGTCACAAACAAGACCAGCTGGACTGGAACAAACTTACTTTACACAATATTTATTCACTGGAAAAAAGCAGACATCAACAGGCCTGTCTCTATATTTTGTAAGTGACAGGTTACGCTGGTGTTTATCAGACACCTTATGACCTCAAAAACAGCTAAAGCAATCAATAGATTATGCGAATATCACAGATGGAGAGAATGTGTACATTATAGCAAAAGCAATTTAAAGAAATGCTAGTTTCAATTTGGGATGCACCGAAATGAAAATTCTTGACTGAAGATGAACTAAATGAAACACTGGGCTAAAGGCAGAATATCTAACATGGGTTTTCATAATATTAGTCTGTTTCTTTCTTATCCCGAGGTCACCGCAGCCACCAGATCCAGACTGTATCCAGATCAGATGGTGAATCAGCTCCTAGAGCCGGACTCCACGCTTACTTTTCTTTTTAGGAGTGCTTGAGCACGGTCAAAAATTTAGGAGCACCTTCAAATCAATAATCAAAAATTCTGTTAAAAAAAATTAACCTTCCCTTTACAAAGTGATATTCAACTCAAAGTGATTTACAGGGAATTTTGTTTTTACCTTTGTAATGGCATTTTTCTAACTTTATTAAAAGCATGTCATCGCTTATGTCAAATTCAAAAAAAATATATTTATAAGCTTTTTATCATTTCTAATTAAAACAACAGAATAAAAACAAGTAGAATAAGACACCAATCAAATTGAATCAGTATCTAAGGAATAAATGTGAACTACAGAGGTGGCACAGAAGAACACAAGTGGCTTGTAGTGTATTTTCAGGTGTTTAATGAGGCTCAGAGGTTGCAGAAGTGCAATTCAATTCATAAATTCATGCTGAGGTTCAAAATATAAAATTTTGAATGTAGAAATATTAAATGATTTAAATAACAGAAAAGACACTTTAAAAATTAAACTAAAACTGCCGATAGGTGGCGGTCTGTCACTGATTTTAATCACTGAATCATTCATTTAATTGATTCGTTCGAACAGCTGATTCATTCAGGAATGAAGTAGACTGTCTTTATGAATGAGTAATTGAATCATTGACTCACTAGATTCATTTAAAAACGCAGTTCATTCATAAACGAAACACCGCTGTGTTTGAATGGAGATGCGCAGCGGCTTGGCCGGGACTTTGTTTGAAACTATTTTCATTGATGAAATAGAGCAAAATAAGGCAATAGTGTTGTAGTCAGACGATATAAGTCACTTAATATCAACTTCCTGTTTAATGACCTATTGTATTAAATCAGTATCACATTTGCAAACTCCCTTAAAAATCATTAAAAGCTGTCACTCATCTTAAGTTCACCGTGATCTCACAAAACTGCATTATAATCAACGAAGCTCCTTACATTGCACAATGAATCTCTTATTTACTCCGTCTAAACCTTTTTTTGTTATAATGAGAGAATACGGCTTCGATACATTACTCAACGCTGCAAAAACACGCAAGTACGTTAGAAACCTTTAAAGCTCCCTCAGCACAAACACAAATATGCTGATCGGGTCAGTCGCACTGGTGCTCCTAAATATGTTTCCATAGTCCAATGCGACTGAAATGGTCGCACTGTAGAGCCCTGTAGAGATGACCTCTACAGCAGGACACCTAGATGAGCCCCAGAGACTGATCCCCAGTGAAGACCCTGTCTCCAAGACGGCCATTGGGACAAGACCACAGGAACCAGATCAGTCCTCTGCACAATCTGATTCTGCTTTAGTCTAGATGTAAACTGCTGATTTTGTCTGGCCAGAGGAGAATGACACTATTTCCCTGTCTAAATACTGTAAAGCTGATATAAAGCCACCCAGCATTATTTCACAATTTCCATTGTTAAAAGCCCTATACAAATAATATTGACTAATAATTTAGTCTGCCGAACATTTGGTGCATCTTTAGTTTCAATTAGTCTGAGTAATGCACAAGAGTATGAGATACACCTGCATTTTGTTAACTAGGTTAAAACAAGCCGCTGGCGGTTAACAGACCTGGTTCCCACCATCTGTGCCTAAAATACCATGGTTCTGACATCGTTTACTCGCCCTCATGCCGATCAAACCTTCATGACTTTTCTGTACAACACAAAACAGAAGATTTTTGAAGAATGTGGAGAACAAAAACAAATTATTATACAGACTAAAACACATCAAAACACTGTCTTCCACAGAAAAATAAAGTCAAGGGTTTGAACAACATGAGGGTGAGTGAATGATGACAGAACCACCTTTTTGGGTGAACTGTCCCTTTAAGCTGCTGTCCCTGTCTGTCCTGCTGCTGAGAGGTTTGCGATTGTAGCTCCCTGCAGCTTTTCTGTTGAATCTCTGTCTTACTTTCACTCTCTGTTGTTTAAAGTGATATGTAACTTAATTCCCACCATATTTCTGGTATTATCTGTCAAACTAATTTGATCGTTCGCTTTTTAAAACCGCGCGTGTTCGTTCGCTTTTTAAAACCGCGCGTGTTCGTTCGCCGGTTAGCTTGTCACTCGCGTTTCTATTTGCGCCTTATTTTCTTTTTTCTCGCTCCGTTTTTCACGAGTTCATCAAACAACAGTGGTAAGCGAATCATTCTTCAATCACAGTGATTAATGGCTTCTTCTTTGCCACATGTGCAGTTTATCTCTCTCTGTCGGCGACGAGGGATTCACATGTGATAAATGCAGGGAAATAGTTAGGCTGACAGTAGGGCTGCACGATTAATCGAAAAAAAAATCACGATCTCGATTCATACATAAATGTGATCTCATTTCTAAATGATGGCGATTCACTTCCGTGTATTTCCCTGCGTTCAGATCATGCTGCATTCACGCGTTATTGGTCACACAATAACAAAACACTATTAATTCACCAATCAATCATAAATCTGATCACTTTTCTCCTCTCCCTCATTGGCCACGGTCCGCTGTCACTCACGTGACGTGTAACAAGGCGGCAGACCTAAACGGAGTCAATAGGCGCGTTCGCAGAATGATCACCGGATGACATCACAGTACCACGAGAGCAGTCGGATCCTATGCATTCAAATCGCTCTTTGATGTCATACGGTGATCATTCTGCGCAGCGCTGCTTCAACGGGGCGTCAGCATCAACGCTTGACGGAGGGCGTGTCTGAAGCTTGGTGCTGACGCACCATCATAGTGATAACAGCCAATCACATACTTTTCTGGTGCTGGATGAACGGGATTGGCTAGCGTCTGCGCTTGGGTATTTGCATAAAGCGATCTGATTGGCTGACGCCTGCATTGGTGCTTGAAAAGCTGAAAAGTTTTCAACTTCTGCCGCGTGCAACGCCAGTGAAGTGACGCGAGGGACTTACAGCTTTCTTATTCGTAGAGTCTCTGATACTGTCAATATAAATACATATTTCAGTTAACAAAACCATAAAATTGGGTTTTTTTATTGGTAAATTTACTTATGAATGTGAAATTTGGTCAACAGAACAAGTAAATTAATTAAGTAAAAGTATGCGACGCGAGGGACCCACAATTCAGTTCGGCAACGCTTAACGTCACTCCATTCAAAGAAAACGAGAGGCGTTGACGCCGATGCCCCGTGTGAATGTGAATATTTTTATTTATTATTGTTAATGTTCTCTTATATGTTCAACAACTTAAAGCTTTAAAATTATTCACATTAAGGGGTCTAAACACTTTATTATACTGAATGTCCTGTGGTTTTTTTTTTTTTTTGTACTTGAGTGCAATACATTTTGGTTGAAAAATTGAGAATCGTGTAAGAGAATCGTGATCTCAATTCCCATGGAGAAAAATCGTGATTCACATTTTAGCAAGAATCGTGCAGCCCTAGCTGACAGAGAAGGTTTCAGAATTAGAGACACGCATCCAAACTTTAGTTGAGGACAGTAAGAATGTGAGGGCTGTAGATACTGCTTTGGATGCGACTAGCTCAGGGAGTGCTGTACATTGTTCGGTTCCGGTTGAGCCCGTGCAGCAGGGTGACTGTGAGGCGGCCTAGTCGTGGGTCAAAACACCGCTCTTCCGTTCCGATCAGAACATCAGACAGGTTCTCCTCACTCAGTAAAGCACTCACTGAGAAACCTGATGAAAGTGCTCTAGTTATTGGCGATTCTATTGTACGGAACGTGAAAATAGAGTCACCAGCCACCATAGTCCAATGTTTACCGGGAGCCAGAGCGCCTGACATCTTGGCAAATTTAAAAGTGCTGGCTAATGCTAAACGTAAATTCAGTAAGATTGTTATCCACATCGGTGCTAATGATGTTCGACTTCGCCAGTCGGAGATCACTAAAAATAATGTTAAAGATGTGTGTGAACTTGCAAGTACGATGTCAGATAGGGGTGTGCGATATGACGATTTCTGATCGTGGATGATAAAAATGTCTCCACGATCTGCTTTTTAAGAAATATCGTAGTATCGCGCTACCGCGCACATTGTCAATTACAGTTCTGGCGCCGCCGTCTCTATGTACTGTACAACACGACATACAGCAGTAGAGTTACTCAGACAGGACACTGCACTTGTTCGCGATCGCAAAAGTACATTATTTGCACACAAGCCTTGCTGGTTAAATGTTTAATTCGCGCGCTGGTCTGACGTGCGCTTGTTCTGAGCGCATACACCTGAAGCACGCGCACTAAAACGCCTGTCTAACAGCGCCTGATTACTCAACTAACTTATCTTTTGCGCTAATACTGTCAAAACACACAAGGTTTGCATACAGACTCAGTTGGTTATCTCTAAAATGAAAGTAAATAGTTAAGAGAGAAACAGATGTGTGTCTGTATATTAGATGCGTGCAGCTCTTAAAGGGACAGGACACTAAACATGCTGTCGACTGTCATTAAAGGGATAGTTCACCCTAAAATTTAATTTCTGTCATTATTTACTCAGTGGAAAACCAAACAGTTGCTGGTCCACATTGACTTTGATAGTAGGAAAGAAAAATCCTATGGAAGTCACTGAGGACCAGCAACTGTTTGGTGTTCCTCCTTCTTCAAAATAGCATTTATGTTCAGCACAAGAAAGAAACGCATTCCGGTTTAAAACAACTTTTGAGTAAATGATGATATAAAAATACAACATTATGACAGAATTGACAGACAGATGACAGAATATTAATTTGTGGGGGAACTATTCATTTAACGTTAACAAAACAACAAACGCAAAGAGAAAAATCACTCACTATTCTTGACTGAAAAACTTTAATACAGTTGCTTTGGGAATCAGTCTATCTAGTGTTTTATTTTTATATTTGTTCATTCAATTTCATTGAATGCTCTGCTAAATACACCTATTGTACCTGAAAATAAAGCACTGTTTGTTTCATTTGTATATTATGTGTATTTGTAATGTGTATCTTTGTTCTTATTTTTTAATAAGAAAAATAAAATAATGACACAGATTTTTTATCTTCGCCCACTTTGGCCTAAATATCTGCCATGCATCTTTGTCTTTCTAGTTTGGCTGTAATGCTCAGACAACTTGTAAAACCAAAATAGTAAAACTAACAAAGAATCGGGATAAAAATCGTGAATCGTGATATTTCTATAAAAAATCGTGATATGATATTTTTCCCATATCGCCCACCCCTAATGTCAGACACTGTAATATGCTCTGGTCCCCTCCCTGCTTACCGGGGTGACGAGATTCATAGCAGACTGCCGTCACTCAATGGCTGGATGTCTAAGTGGTGCCCGCAGAATAGCATAGGCTGTACAGACAATTGGATGAGTTTTTGGGGCAGACCTGACCTGTTGAAAAGAGATGGTGTTCATCCCTCCTGGGGTGGTGCCGCTCTTCTCTCTAGAATATGGCACATAGTCTAAGAGTTCGTACTTGACTAACTGGGGCCCAGGTCAGGAAGCAGACAGACTGGCTAAACCGGCCGTCTGCTAGCCGCCTCACGTCACAGAAGTCAGTTCATTCTCAGCACATAGAGACTCCTTCACCCAGATATCACACTATAGAGACTGTGTCTGTTCCCCCGAACTAGAAAATACAGAAAACATCCAAACCAAATTAAGAGTAACAATCTAATTTTTGTTCAACAAATAAAAAAACAGATATAATTCAGATAAACAATTGATTAAGCTTAGCTTATTGAATATTAGATCCCTTTCTACAAAAGCACTTTTTGTAAGTGATATGATCACTGATAGAGCCCTCAAAGTTATGCCCTAGCCTGGCCCGTGTCCGACAGCTCATCAGAATTACCGGCCCGAGCCCGTCTTTATCCCCCTTCTCCTAAAACAGTTTATACTACTGATTCGGCTATTAAAATAGTTCAGTTTTGTGTGTAATGGCAAAATAATTATATTTCGTTCAGTTTTTTTATTAAGTTAATTTAGAAAAACGTTTGGAGCATTTTTTGTTTGTTAAATAGCCTATAAGTTTGTTCTTTTTTTAAAGTAAGGACCAAGCGGCCAGCGGCATGAGCTGATCATAGCCTATGTTTGATAGATTTAGCCTTCTCATATCATGACTTGCCTCAAATAAAATCTAAAGATATACTAAAACAGTTCAAATATATAAGTTTAAACGTTAAACCTGCGCTATAGTAATAATGTGCGCTGACCTATATCTGAGTTTGTGCGGCGAGTGGAAGCTAAAGCGCTCTGCAGGACATGGAGGCACCAGCAAACACTTGCTTTGCTTTCAGTGGAAACAACTTAAAATAGCCTACACCGTCATTTATTTTTATTATTAATTTATTTTGATAAAGGTAAGAGTAATACATCATTGGGACCTGTAAAGGGTGTACTTGTATTTGTGTGCACTCACAATACCAACAAAAGGTAGTAAAACAAGCATGATGTGCTTTCTGCGTCTTGAGCTTCAGCAGAGAATACATGCCTCACAGACATGATACATATCTATAGAAAGCTTTAAATTATCACTTAACCAAATAAAAAAAATTGAAAACAAAAACTTTTATTCTAATCTTAATCATAATCAATAAAGATGCATTTCTCTCTAAAGGCGCGTCTAATGAGGAGATCAGGATCAGCAACTTCATCCTTGCGACACAGACTCAGAAAACATTCGTTTATTAGTAAATAATTCAAATCTCTCCTTACTATTTCCCGCAGACACATTCAGGGTTATGTTTGCTGGGGCTTTGCAGCAAGCTTTAGCCTATAGCGTGCATTTGAACACAGAACTCTGCGCACGCTGCTGCGGGACACTAAACACCATCGAGCTGCTCTCAGTCGCGCCACTTTTTTCTCATCACTAATCGATGGATGTCTACAATATAAAAATAAGGAGAAACCCAAAACAGGCCTGAGCCCCGGCCCGCGTCTGAACTGTGACGTGAAACTCTGGCCAGAGGAGAATGATACTATTTCGCCAAACTATTTCCCGTCTAAATACTGTAAAGCTGATATAAAGCCACCCAGCATTATTTCAAGCAGATGTAAAGCTGCTTTGACACAATTTGCATTGTTAAAAGCACTATACAAATAATAGTTACTTGATTTAGCAGTGAATATGAACACGACATCATGTTTGACCTGTGACCCCACCAGATATAAAACGAGTCCTTCACCTTCAAGCCCTGCTAAACATCAAACCGGCCCGCTCCAGACAGCACGTCTCCGATGGCCGAGCTGCGTTAAACAAGCACTAACGATCTCAAACCAGCAGTAATGAGAGAAAGGTAGATGACGACACAGGTCACATGGTTCAGTGTCTGTATGGAGAGCTGTTATTTTGGTTCTGCTCAGCACCGACACGGCAGAACGTCTGATCCAACATTCCCCGAGAGTCACCGGCTGACCTCAAGCTGCTTGGCAGGACACTCGCAGTTTCCTCCTATGAGCCCGGAGACCACGAGAAAACCATTCTGCACACATCTACAACAATTAGAGCAGGTGCACTGCCGACAAAACACAAATCACAGCAGAGAACGGCACGCGGCTGCATGTGATGCCGTAGCATTCAGTCAACGTTTCAGACATTCAGGTGTTTCTCAGCTAGAAAATAGATCATAAATGCAAAAAACGTTGACCGTTCAAAGTAGTGGTCGATCAATATTGTTGTTTTGACAGCCGATGCTGAAAATCTTGGAAAGCAGGGTGGCAGACATTATTATTTTATTTTTTTTTATTAATATTTAAGAAATTTGAAGTAATTTTAAAATTTAAAAAATGTGTAAAATGAACTTCACAAGATCTCACAGCTGCATTCGTCTGCAGGGTTTGTGAAATTAAACGTTCATTAGTCATTCAAAGATTTGTTTAAATTATATAAATCCATATTTGCTGAATGCTGACGGCAAACGAGAAAGTATTATAATTTTTGCCTTTCTATTACTAATAACATAAAAGCAATCACGAATCATTATAGTACTTTTAGTACACCATTTAATTCCTTTGTTTAGCATTCTACCTGATTATTAGACAATTCTATCCGTATTAGAACGGTTAAATGACGACAGCGAACAATGAAGAGGAACACATGGGCCAAACAGAAAAACTTCGGCCGATGACGATATTTGAAAAACGCCAAATATAGACCTTAGCAATAAACGAGCAATAGCATGCCAACTTTTTTGTATTATTTTGAAGAACTACGTGCAAACAATAAATACACCAGACAATAAAAACTCATCAACAACTATTTAACGAGAGACATGAGGCAATTATCACAGTCAACAAATCACAGGGAGTTAGACGTGTAATAAGAACACCAATGATCCAAACATAGAAGAGCCACATCATAACTAGGGATGTGCGCTACGACTCGTTTAAACAGAAGTTTTGTATCCGACTAGTCGACTAGTCTAAAAGCTTGCACGGGGGGTCGTGTGTCTATATCACAGCCTACACTTGAAATACTTAATCTTTGAATCACACTGTCAAATCCCTCAATGAATTCTGCTAAAAATAGCTCATGATTATGCCGTATGCTTACCTTGTGTTATCATCATTTAATTTTAGGCGGTAGTTAAACAGAAAAAGGAAGAGCATACACTCAACATAAACCAGTGCATAGCTTATTTATTCAGATCGACTGATGCAGAAATCTTAATTTTCATATAACGTTAGCCAACAAGTCAAAACAATAATAAAGTTAATCAAGGAATAGCATTAAAACGGCTTTTAAACATGTACTTCATGTTGGCTCTATTGTCTAAAAACAAAACAATGCTCGTTTGACTCAGACCAAGTGCATTTGTTGAGTGAATTTAACATGTTAACGTGTTCTGGAGACAGACGGGACTAGAGCGGGTTCTGCACCGGAGCTATAATAATCCCACACATTGCTGGTCTTTCGTGCAGCTGACATGAACAAAACGCATATGACGTCTGAGGAAAAAAAACTAGTTTGATATGCATTCTTTTTCAAAAGTTTTATTTTAACTTATTTAAAATGTAACTTTAAAATGATAAAATCATCAAGTTTTATTCTCTGGTGTAATCAACTATTGTTTTCAGTGTCGACCAGTAGGAGCTGAACCGTTTATAGTCGACCAGACCTGCACATCCCTGATATAGGAGTACAGAGACGCTGTACGGGCGAGGAGCACCAGCACATCAGCTTAGCATTCTGTGCTCATTTCTGCTGTTACGAAACTCTGATTCACATCACGGTCTATAACAGAGAGCAGTTTGAGCTAGTGGTTCAACAGATCACAAATATCACAGTTCCGATCACATATCGGCTTTTGAGCCACAGATTGGATCGTTTTTATGATCAGCAAGAAAAAATATATTTCAATGTAACATTGCTTTCTATTACTCAAAGCTAAGTACTTCTTCGATACCACAGCAAAACTCTTAGCCTAAGAAGGTTCAAACATTATTAAAGAGACAAGTGAACAGCAGCCAGTAAAAATAAGAACAAATACACAAATTACAAGCATAGATAAATATAACAATGTTACAAATAAACTAAGGTTGGTACTATTCAGGTACAGAAATGTAATAACTGTAAAATAACACTGCATAGTGTTCACTGTATGAATTAAATATAGATTTATCTTAGTCAAAAACTTGACATTTAGTAATTTAGCAGAGGGTTTATCCAAATGAGGACAATGGAAGCAATCAAAATCAGCAGAAGAGCAACGATAGGCACGTGCTGTAACAAGTCTCAGTTAGATTAATGCAGCACACGTAGCAAGGTTTTCTCAAATTGTATAATGAATAAAAAGAAAAAGAATAAGCTTGTTTGATGAGCCTAATGACAGCAGCAGGTATTATTAGGCTGCTGCCCCTTTAAGAGCTGCTGCACGGATCCAGTATAATGACACGCATCCGATTTCCTTCTCCGCTGTTCTCCTTCACTTAAAACAGAACTGACTGCATTTACCAGAATGATTGAGATATAAATGAGGGGTCAGTTCGGTGTTGTGTGCGTCTGTGAACACAAAACAACGCATGAGTAACGAATCAAGATCCATTCTGTCTTTTCGTTTGCTGGAACGGTTTAAAATCACTTGCGTGTGTAAACACATACAATTGATAAACTTCCACTCTATTATGGTAAAATTGAGCAATTAATCCACGGATCACACGCGTGCCGAACCGTGGGGCCTGGTCCGAACGATCCGTTCAATCACTAGAGCATGAAAACATGGCATTTCATGCAGTTCAGACATAAACCCAACACACAGGAGCATCGCTGCGTCTCTCTCGCCGATCGAGCAGCGCCACCTGCTGTACAGGAGTGCATTCAGCCCAATCAACCTCTCAGATGAGATTCACCTCACACAGCTTTAACTTGCCTTTGAAGCTCAAGGTTTTTCTTTATTCTCTATCACTGACACAGAAACAAGGAAGACAAACGAAAGTGACATCTCCATTTGACGTAAATGATACAGGCAACTGTGACGACTTTAAAAAACAGATCACAAGCTAACTTAAACCATCCACATTCAAGCCTGCATGAACATGTACTGCAGATCAGAACATTATAGAGATCTGAGACGGAGGGCCATGAACATTTATGCATTTATAAAGCAGTGCATGCGTGTTTGAAATCGATAAACTGGGTTATTGATCAGTCCAACACATATTAACATGGAAATGCAATTCAGATCAAGACACATCGACGACACAATTCTGAAAGAAACAGATACTTCGCCTCCGTCTGGACAGCGTTCTAGTGAACTACAAATCAGCTCAAGTGTGCTTCACTCACAGCAAACATTCAGACAAACCCAGTCAAATATGATCAAAAACAACCACTAACTACATTAATTAACATAACGACTGCAGACAGAACCATGCAGCGGAGGAAATATCAGGATGGGAGAGCGACACCTGAAAACACGCTCAATACGAGGATTGATCCAGAAACGATCATTCTGTCATCGTTTACAAGAGATGATGTTCTGATGAACATCTGTCCAGAAAATACAAAACAACACTGGACCTCATGGACAAAGAAAACGAGACATTTTTCCAAAATCTTACTTCCACTCAAGTCACCGTTAATTATATTGCACTTTAACAACACAGCTTGTGCCAAAGCAGCTTCACAGCATTAAACAGGAAAACTAGTGTGCAATAACTCAAAACACTCAGTTTCCAATTAAAGTCAGTTCATCATTGACTCAGTGATGTCCAGCTCAGATGCAATCAAGTTGAAGGAAAGAGTGTCACAGTGAACTATCCCATCAATGCTGTTAATCCTGACACCAATTACCAGAGGTCAGAGGTCATGTGTATAAAAGCAGACACGATGTAAAGCAGGACAGCAGATACCTGCAGGTCTATGGCTGCGAGTATAGCCCAGGCGCACTTGACAGGGTTTCTAACTGGAATCAGCACTCAGTCTTTGTCCACTATCTAGTGTTCACTACAGCTCGCTGCTGGACTGCACAACAACACCGTGTTCTCACAGGAGGCCGGTTACCCACAAGCCTTCGCGGGGCTCGGAATGGAAGGCTGTAGTAATGCTAGCTTCACTTTCTGCAGCGTTATTCGCGTCTGTTTCTGCATTATAACGCGCTAGCTCTCACCCCTCCCCACCCCGCCATCTTGGGCCGACCCAAGCAGCCATTACCACCGTCTCTGAGTACAACTGAGCGCGATTATTCCTCTGACGCGGCGGTCAGCTCCGCTCTCAGTCACTGAGGGAAATAAAGCCCCAAATCATACCGTGATGCGAGGCGCTGTCTGACAGCCGCGTGTCCACAAGCAAGCTACAGAATAAACACAGACGCGCCGCGTTCACCTGTGCTTGTGAAGCCAGCGAACCTAGCCACAGAGTTCTCCGCGCGACGCTCGTGTAATCGCGGCTACGCTCCGAGTCAAATCGAGCGCGTTAAGCTAGCTCAACGCTTAGCCGCGCAGCTCTGAGGAGAAGATAAGGACGCGTCGCCGCTCGGAAACCCTGGCCTTCGCTGTCATTTCGCACCGGGGTGCGTGCGTGTGAAGCGTTGATTTAAACGCGCATCTTTACCTTTACGAGCAGGGCCTTCATGCTGACGCCATCTTCATGAAGCCGCTGGTATCCGAACAGAGAGCTGCGAACACACACACACACACACACACACACAGGGCTTGGGATCAACTCACACATCTCACACTCAGAAACAATGAAAAGCAGCCAAAAGACGCCCGCGGCTCCGACCTGTCGACGCGGGCCAGAGCGTCGCTCTCCTGCGCGTTCAGCCGCGGTGAGTCCTCCTCGGGTTCGCTCGCTTTTCTCGCCGCCATTTTCTTCTCCTCATCACCAGCAGCGCTGAGGCGTCGAGCGGCGGCGGCGAGCGACACTCGGCACGATTTCATGGAATCGCGCCGCGAAATCGAGGGAAGGCGAGCTCCGTGCGTCCAAAAGCCACAATAAACGCGAACTTTTTCTCCAGTGAAACGCGCCTCAGAGTCTGAACCCCGTGCGAACTGAGCTGGCCCTCCAGCGGCGCGTCGGCTCACATTGTTTTGTAGGAATATACTGTGACGCGGCGGCTCAGCGTTGATGCGTGGCGTGCGGCCCTGCACGCTTAAAAACGCGGAACGTATTAAAACAATCTTAAAGTTGTGCTCGCCAGCAGATTAAAGTTGTTGTAATTGTGTCACACAGGCGAACCCACGCGTCGCCGTCGCCACGCCCCCCCGGGCTCGACAGCCAATCGCTGCGCAGAACGCGAGCGCGTCACTGGCCTCGTCCCAAATTGTTGTGGTCCAGTCCTTTAGGTACCGATCGTTCGAGCGCGCGACCCAAAACGCCCGAGCGTTGACGCGATGCGTGGGAAAGTTCGGCGGCAAACGCGATTCCCTCAAACAGAGGATTCCGAGCGTTGTTATGAAATGCAAACAAAGAGGCGTGGCTTTCACACAATGGGGAAACTGTGCTGACAGCCCTGCAGCTGAGGCCCGATGCTGTTCATTGGAACACAGTGTCGCAGATGCGCTGCAGTCTAATGTCACCGGCTCCTTTAAGAAACGCCTTCAGTCCCGCGCGTTTATTCAGTGCTGTGCGTTTGCTTTGAAACGCAATGAATCTTCATGAGAATGAAGTGAAGAAAGATGCATGCTTATGTGTCCGTGTGTGTTATGGATATGACATCGCAGGATTATAACCGGACATAATACTGTATAATGTTTGAAACATTGACGTGGCTGTAGGCGGCGCGAGCGCTCACAGCTGTCAACATCACCTGACGCCGTGACGTCACACGCAGCACCCAAGATGGCGGAACAACAACAACACCGCAGAGGTGAGCAGTTTACCGTCGCGTTTATGAGGATTAAAGCACGTGTTTATCTCCGGTATTGCGCTCTAAAGTCAGCTGCAGCACCGAGCACCGCGTGTGTCACACAGAGCCCGTTAAACAAGCGACACTCGTCGAGAATAATGAGCTGGTTTCAGTTTGATCAGCCCTGGTCACATTTCACCCGAAAATCATCTTCTTATCAAGTATTGTGAGTTTTTATAAGGGTAATACAGCAGTCATATACAGTTAAAGGAATTGATGTAATTCTTCAGTCTGCTGTAGATGTTTGGTTTTAGGCTAAAGCTACTCAAACATGACAGGGTTCAGTACAGCAGGGCGAAACTAAACATACAACTGCTTTTATATAATTACACAGGGATTTACTGAACAAATGGCTCTTTCTTTAAATAAATTCAATAATTAATTTTCTTAGGATAAAACTCTACCTCAGTTATCTCTGAACTATAGGCAGCCCTTTTACATTACTATCAGATTACCATCATCAACAGCACGAACTTCAATTTAATTACTAGTTTTTCTAAATATAAAAATCAACTTAAAATATAAACACTTAACTTAAAATGGTATGCAAACCTGTAACTGAACGCCCTGCAGATGACCTGAAGTCTAGACTAGGATCCAGTCTAATAAAATACATTTATAATCATCACAGAATTCAAGATAAAGGGACAGTAGAACAGTAATTATAGTTAATACATTCATCAATAGCAAACATTCTCTCCAAAAATGACCATGATTACAAATGTAATAGTTTTTTTTTTTACAACAGTTCAATAAAGAAGTTGTTTTATAGACACCATGTTGTCTGTTCTTGCTCTATTTCAATCCCAAACACAGCCACAGCACTGAGCAACATGATGGTGACGAATCAGCCCTTTAAACCATTCGGTTCAGTCGCTATTACTGTAGTTTCACATTCAGAATATCTTTTATTTAATTTCAATGTTTTATGTTTAATATATCAAACATTATTTCTGCATTTGTAATTTGAGGTTAAATGTATTCGTGTCTTGCAGTAAAGCGAGTGTAAACGCATCTAAACACCTCTTCAGACTCTTCTGTGTTTCCTCTGCATTACAAAGATTCATTTCATTCATTCTGATTTCATTTGCTTCATAACAGCACAAATGTCTTATTATTCAAATTCACTGATTAAATGATAGAATTTGACTCAAAAGATGATGCACACTTTTAGAAAAATGGCTTTATAAAAGTAAAAATGCCCATAAAATGTAAAAATCAGTTTACACTTATTGGAAAAGATTAATTTCTACCACCAGCACACAGAATATGAAGAATATCAAAAACTTCAGGAGTCAGCTGTCCACAACAGTGCTTAAGATTCAAGCACAATAACGCTCAGCAAAATATCAAGATATAATGCTTTGTCAGTATCGCACAGCCCTCAGACAAGATGCCTAATTGTGATTTCATGGTGCAGCGCTATGAGCCGGTGTTCGTGTCTTCTCTCCAGCAGCGGCGTCTCCTGGACCGGACGATGAACACGAGGCGTACGAGATGCTGGATCTGACCGCATGCGCTCGGACGCAGCAGTGTTCGGGAGCAGCTCCGGCCCCATCGCTGAGAAATACTCCGTGGCCACTCAGATCATGATGGGTGGTGCGACGGGCTGGTACACCTTCACCCTTCTGTAGGGCTGCGAAATAAACAGATGCATCGCAAATCGAGAAATGATTCTGAGATTTCCCGAATGCATGCCGATTGTTTCTGGAGTGGATTCTGAGCTTAGTTTTGAACAGCAGATGGTGCTGCATGCTTCAGAAACAGCCGTACTCTGCTTGTTTCCACATCCTTATACCTAAACCTAAAATCTATCCTAAAATAATCATTCATAAAATTCGAAAAGGTTGAAGCGAATTACAAGGGTATTTCACATTGGGCTTTGCTTACATTAACCTGGCTTCATAAAGCATTCAGGTGAGATTACAGACTCGGTGCTCTTCAGCGCTCTTCTTCATCAGCATTTGAGTGTGTGGATAAAAACTAGAGTAGAGCGCCATCTGCTGTTAAAATATAAGCTCAGGATCCATTCCAGAGAGAATCGCCATGCATTGGGAAGAGCTCAGAATCCATCCACGAATCAATTTATCGCCGCAGCCCTACTCTTCTTCATTATCGGATGTAATTTAGTTGAAGTGTTGGTCCGCAGGTGTGCGGGTTACCTGTTCCAGCGGGTGGCCGTCGGAGGAGGATTTCTGCTGCTACAGGCCAGAACCAAACACACAACAACAAACCATTCGCTCTTCCTTATGTTATTGTGGCACAATGTGACTTGAAAGGGTTTGTTGTCTTGCAGATAGCCAATCACAGCGGCTACGTCCAAGTTGACTGGAAGAAAGTGGAGACAGATGTTAACAAAGCAAAGAGACGTCTGAAGAAAAAAGCCAATAAAGCCGCACCCGAGATCAACACGTTCATAGAGGAGGTAAAAACACTTTATAATAGTATGAATTCATGCTTTGTGTCAAATGACTAGAACATGACTTTATAGATTTCCTTTGCTTCAGAAGTCAATTTAACCTTTTTTAGTAGTTCAACACCATACAGGAGTAATATAATTAATTTGCCCGCAGCTCTGAAGCGGTTTTCTGTGTAGCAGTGCCCTCTTCTGTTACGAGGAGCTCATAAACCTCCATGTGTTTCAGGCCACTGAGTTTGTGAAGAAAAACATCCTCGTTTCCAGTGGATTTGTAGGTGGCTTCCTGCTTGGCCTTGCCTGTTGAGCTGAAGCGGGTTTCCTGTGGTGTTGTGAAGAGCGTCTTCCCATCATGCACCTGATGATAGTCTGCGGCCGTACACTCATTTAACCAGGCAGGACTCGTGGCTGCTTCACTCACGTAGTGTTTGTGAGTTTGATGATATGGAGGAGAACCTGATCTTATTCTTTACAGAACTGTGCGCTTCACACTGAGAGTCTGTCTAAAACACTGGGCTGCTTCTGTTTGTGCTCATCATCTCTGAAAACTCAAAAACAGATGGAGAATTATTATCCTCTGCTAATGCTTGTACAGGGTTTTGTTCTTGGTGAAGTTCCAGTTGTATTTTCATGTGTTTGGTAAAACATTGGGGTTTTCATGTCTTGTTTCCGCATTGGTCAGCCCGCAGGTTTATTAGTTTGTTCTCTCGCTGTTTCTTTATGAGGAATGTTTACATTGTAAATAAAAATGACTTTTTGACATCTTGATTTTTTTTTTTTAAGATCAGCAGTATTTTATGATGAAATATTGCTTACCTATTTTTTCCATTATTTATCACTGCATTAGCTGTAAAGAGCATTAGTTTCCTCCAGATATTATGCTGTCGCTCCAGCCTTTAGTTAGCGCTGTGACCAAGTAAATCAAGTAAAAGAAAGTACTAGATTTGTAATGTAATGTATTACATGATATTTAATATGAAAGGTAGTGCAGTAAAAGTGCAATATTATACTTTGGAATGTTGTGAAGTAGAAGTTTTCTAAAGAAAAACACTTATAACGTACACACACGACCTATATTGCTTATGTTATGTTTGGCACATATTGCCAAATAGCTTGGCCTTCAGGACTGACCTCAATCCCATAATTCCTTCACAAGGAGACGCTTCCCAGCACTTTCTCCCTCTCCGCTCCTCACGATCTGTAAAGACCATCACAACAGTGAACACACACCACTTCTGCAAACTAATCCAGATCCATAAACAAAGGCACTTACCTCACATTTATTTAATCAGTTCAATAAAGTTGTTCTCTCTTCTAATCTATCTTGTGAACTAATATTAATTCATATGTTCCACTTGGCCTTGTGCATTGCTTGTGATGCTCCATGTCTGTAAGTGGCACATGTGAGCAGCTTATGCGGTGTGCTTCGGTGATTATTCTCCGGTCCGGGTGTGAATGACTGTATTTGTGTTGCTAGCCTCTGCATGTCAATCTCACGGTGGACACTTCATTAAAGGACAGTTTACATTTCACAATGCTTTTATTTTTCTGCTTTACAGACTCAAAAAATTAATATTCTCCTTGTTCTGGGTCACATTGTTATTTTTTATTGTCACTGCAACACATTGTCATAATATGTCAGGAATTGTATAATGAGAGGAAAAACTGGGAGAATTTTAGGTTTAGGAAGACATCCAAAAGAAACACAACATAAAGGTTATTAAATATTTGGTTGGACGTAATGTGGCTAGACTGAATAATGATCAAAAACATCTCCAGGAGTAATATTATTACCATTTTAGGAAAATGTATATTAGACATGACAAATAAAAACGGTTTTCACATCCATACCATACTATTCAATAGTTAGCAAAATCAGGTACCATGGTATTTATATATAATATGGTATTTATAAGGTGGTTTGAAGAATACCATAGTACATAAAACAAACAAACATGATACATCACTGATATACTCGAGATCAAATTCAGTAAATGGCTTTAAAACTATTGATCATGATAGTCTGTGGTACATTTCCAAAAACATTAATTGGTTTTTAATCACGGTAATTATGCTGTTTCTAGGAAGATGTCTTTACCCGAGTCGTTTATAAGCTGCAGGTATTGATCTTAATGAAGTTTCCATTTCAGTCTAGTTTCCAATGCTTTTTAGGTAAATATTCCACTCTATCCAGCATTTTTGAGAGTTTATTTAGCTTCAAATGACTCTGTGCATGAACTGCTCAAATGATTCAAACGAAATCACGAACCGAAAAAACACAATTCCTAACCTGTTCATGTTCGGAAGACAAATTAAGACATTTTTGATGAACTCCGAGAGCTCTCTGAGCCTCCATAGACAGCAATGTAATTAAGAACAAGGTCCAGAAATGTAGCAAGGGCATCCTTAAAATAATCCATGTGACATCACTGGCTCAGCCGTAATCTTACGAAGCTACCAGAATACTTTGCGTGAAAACAAACAAAAAAACCCCACTTTATTCAACAATTAGTCTCCTGCGGGTCACACTGGCACCATTTCTACTAAAGGTGAACCGCTGCTGTTCTGGCGCAGGATAGTTTGTTTTCGTTCAGATCAAAAAGCGCAAACAACAGAAAACACATCTGCGTGGCGCAGTACAGCATATGCTGTTTATGTAGGTGATACTCTCCAAAATGGCACTATATCTATATATATATATATATATCTATATAGGGGTGCGCAGGAGACAAATGTTTGAATAGTCGTTATTTTTTTCTTTGCGTACAGAGTATTCTCGTAGCTCTGTAAAATTATGATTGAACCACTGATGTCTCAGATTATTTTAACGGTGTCCTATGTTTCTGAGCCCTGGGAAGGGTGAGAAGAATTTGGGCCATTATTCAGGCAAATATGTGGGACGTGGGGAATGGATTAAAGCAGAAATAAATGCTTTAGTAGATGCCAGAGCGGTTTCTGTATTTGCAATTTTCAACTTTTAATTTGGTAAAATCATACAATAAACATTTTATTTTTCGTGCAGGGCACAGCCTCTAAACTAGTACATAAAGCAAATACTCTAACTCTAAGGGCTCTGGTGATGTTCTTTCACATGATTTGGTCAATTAAAAGCCTCTCACGTCATGCTTTCAACACCTCACCCATAACTGATTCTGTAATTAAGACCGAATTTTCAGCCAAACCTGTCAGAGAACACCAGCGCCATAGCCCAATATGCAAATGCAACAATAGAGAATAACCACATGTTTTTGTTACTTAAGATTGCCGTGTGCCAGACATTCACTGGGGGTACAAATGAAAACAAATGTATATTGAAAAAAAAAAAAAAAAAGAAAAAGAAAAAGAACTGGAGAATCTGAACACTTTGCAATGATACACATTTACAAAAATATTTCTGTAACGTTTTCCAAACCTTGGCATGGTTGTTTATCGTTCAAATCTTGGCTGCCAATTCAGAGTTTGACTGATTGGATTGATTCCTTTAATCAGATTGACCAATTACAGATGTGGATTTCGGCTGAGTCCAAAATGACCTTAAACATTAAAAAGCTCACACTACCCCGAAAAATATAAATTTCACGCATACGGGTGACATTCAACATTCAAGTGCCAGTGTTTTTGTACTGTCTTTTGGTCAAGTTACTTGAAACTATCACTTTTAGGCTTATAAAAATAAATATTTCTCAAAAATGCTTAATAAATTACACAAACTAGCAGCAAAAGTAGAATCTAGTAATCTGTGCAAATAGCTAAATTCCCCACTGCTAATCCCCCTGGTCCCAAATCAATCCTGGTTAACTATTGGAGAACCCTTCCCCTTTTGTAAACAAGCTGCGTTTTCAATCTTCACACACAATATTTGGAAGCTTAAAGACACGCACTCAAAAGACACTTATATAAAACCCTAGATGTGCAATAAAACAACTTCTGTAAAACTGGATGGGCCTAAGAAACACAGAAGGGCCTAAGTAGCACCACTGCTCTCCAGTCACCTCAATACTGTCAACGCATCTGCTTCAGGTCACCTTTTCCAAATTCATGTCAAAAGGCACAACACGCTTGAGAGTAAATCTATTGCACTTCAGTTAAATGCATCCCACTCACGGGAGTTTGAAAAGAACCCTGTCTTTGGCCAGGATGCCGTGGAAACCTCCTTCACGAGTCTGGTTTCACACCCTGCAGCTCGTCTCGTGCGGTTTCCCGTGGTGTACCCTGAATTCTACTGACCCCAGGCCTCCCTAAGATCCAGGGGTCACGAGGGAGCCGTGTCTCAAGAGTAAAGCCGAGGATGTCTTTTGGAATTCAACGCAGCTTGAAAAAGAGAAAAACCAAAACGTGAACATGTTTCTTGTAACGAACGTAAAAGCCTGCTGCAGAAATCGGTTTGAAAATCTCCTTGACCAAAAAACAAGAACACTAGCATGCGGATTTCTTCAGAGACGAGCTGGGCTTTCTGGGCCCGTCCGCTCTGAGGTCGTGGTCCTAGAGAAGCCATCCGAACTCTTCACTATGGAAGCTGTCACAAGCCCAGCGCTAATCGACCTCAAGAATGGATTTCGAAGGAAGAAAGAGTTAAATCCAATTGCTACCTCCACGACGGTTCAAAAAAAAAAAAGAAAAAAAAAGAAAGTTAAACCCCGCTAAACAGCTAGCGTGTGGTACTGAACTAGCTGCCTCTGCGGTACGGTTGTGAAGCGGATCGGCCGGCGGGAGGCAGACACTGTTCATCACAACATCCAAATTTAAGATAATATACTGGAATGGCTTGGTTTCTTTTCTCACAAGACTTCCGTCTCTTATTGACGCCTCTCCAGGATAGAGTGAGCGAGATCTTTTCCTTCCAACACTGAATATTTTTAACTCCCTTGTGATAGTTTTACCACAAGAGGGTACAAGCCAATAGAGGGGGGTCAGGTGACCCCATACAAAATTTCAGTTCAAAATGAGGTTGTGACAGACCATCCCAGACTTTGCCAAGGTTTGATTACATCCAAGCTTTTGTTATACCATCCAAACAAATCTTTTGAACGGGGAGAAAAAAAAAAAAAGAAAAAAAAAAAGGGGGGGGGGGGGGAAACTGTCAGCCAGACATTTAAAAAGGAGAACGGAAAACAAACAAAACACAGCAAGTCTAAATTTAAGGGCACAGTACATTAACAAACAAATGATTCTCATTTAGTATAAAGAAAAGAGATGTAGTGGAAAACTAGAGTCCAAGAATCTAAAGCAAACTTCTGCTTCCGTTCCCCGTTGTCCTGCTACAGTCGAACCTCCAGAAATCCCGGCGTCCCCGTGTCCCACGGAGCTCAAGCCTCGCCGGATGTGGTCAGAGAATCACAGCTGGTAATGTACTGCAAAGTTCTTCAAAGCTACACAGGGTATATAGTCTGGCTATGGTACATGTGGTTTCCATTCAGTGAGTTTGGCATGGTGATCCACTGTCATCGTGGGGAGTGAAGAGGTGAAGGAAGGAGTCTTAGTTTCCCCACCAGTCCACCTGGGAATAGTTTCCTCCATAGCCATCACTGCTGTAGAAGTTACCAAAGCCACCTGAGGACCAGAAACACCAGGTAAGTTACTCATGAACTGGGTTGTCATGCAGCTAAAGTGGAAAATATCTTCGAAAGCAGCAAGTCAAGAAAAGCCACCAAGGCCTCTCCCCCCAATGAGGGCATTCCCGAGTGAAACCGACCCTTACCACCACCAAATCCGCGGTTCCCACCATGTCCTCCAGGGTTACGGCCGCCACGACTCCCGAAGCCTCCGCTGCTGGTGCCGCTACTGGTCTGACGGTAGTCTCTGGCACCAAAACCACCAGAAAACCTGAAAAACACCAAACTGTTTTAACAAGTTGCCCTGGGGACGATGGTAAAAAGGAAAAAGCTTGGGAAAAGCGCCTCACCTCTTGGAGCGCCCGCCGCGGCTGCTGCTCTTGTGTTGGTGCTCATAGGCTAAGCTCTCCAGCCAGGACGGGACTTCCTGTTTGGCCTCCACCAAGATGTCCAGCAGGTCCTTGGTGATGTTGCCATTCTTATCATTGAAGAATGATGTGGCAAGACCTGTGACAACCCAATAAAACAGCTGAATTGAGACACATTAAGATTCAGCAAACGTCAACTGTAGCTGCGTTTACATTAGGGTGACCATACGTGCCATTTTTTCCAGACGTGTCCTGGCCAGGATTTCTATATAGTCTAAAATATCTAGGCCTTTATTTAGCGTTCATGTAAACACTCCGCTCCGATTCGTCAGTCAGAATGAATTCATTCCGATGGAAGCAAAAAGTGTCCATGTAAACATAGCTACCGTCACTGCAATCATCAGCAGGGTCACTAATTACCAAGGTTGCCCACGCGCCCGGTGCGCCCGATGCGGTGGACGTACTCCTCGATGTCACTGGGCAGGTCAAAGTTAATGACGTGTTTCACGTTGGAGATGTCCAGACCACGAGCAGCCACCTGTGGAACAAAACCGTTTGAGACTTGCACCAAAACATACCACAGATTAAACAAACGAAAGCGGGAAGAAAGACAGCGTACAGCCGTGGCTACTAAGATGGGGCATTTCCCGGAGCGGAACTGGTGGAGCGCTTCCTCGCGGTCTCTCTGGGATCGGTCGCCATGAATGCTGGTGCAGGAGTAGCCTTCACGGTACAGGAAGTCCTCGAGAGCGTCCGCTCCCTTCTTGGTCTCAACAAACACCAAAGTCAAAGACTCTTTACCTGTTGGAGGAAATGAAGACCATCAACAACTTGCATCACGCTTCGGTACAAGCAGAAGCTAATGAACAGCAACAAACAGGGAGTGACAAGCATTTGGATCTCATAGAAGTGAACTTTGCGTTAACACCATGTGTTATCCTGCTGAATGCAACCAAATTACAGCAGTCTTATGGCTTTATAATTTTAACATGGCATTGGTTACATGCCACTTCATGCACAGATCCAGCCGCAGGAAAGAACCACTGAAAAAGAGCATGACTACTTCCAAAGAAATATGGGGGAGGGAAAGAGAAATAAGTAAATTATTAATGTCAAGATCCTAACAGCATGAGAACTAGAGCTCATTTGACATGGGAAGGGAGGGGTTGGAAAACAAACAATGTTCAAGCAAAATGAAGACGTGAGATGAGACTTACATTCGTTCCACTTCCAGTGGACAGATAAACGTCTCTACTCACCAGGTTTTTCTACGTTCTCCCCCGTACTGTCCTGAACCTCATTCGGAATGACTGAATAAAACCAGACCTTATGATGAGCTTCAACAAATATCAGTTTCAGTCTTGATAAGGTTTACATGGGTTCAAATGAAGCTCTGTGTTCAGGTGCTGGTGGAGCATGCAATTCATAATTTTCTGTATCTGTAGCTGACTGAATCTTAATTTCATATTTCTGGTGTTTAGAGAACCGCTGAGAATAAAATTCACCTTTCCCATTTTACTCAACCTCAAGTTACTTTTACCTAAAGACTAGTTTAGTCCGCTCCCAAAACAAGCTAATTTAAATCTCCTTAAACATGACATCCTGTGAAGAGCAATCTGCCTTCACGATCATACTGAAATGACTGCAAAGACAAAATCAGATGAAGGTGTTTGAAGGTCATTTACGGGCATATGTACCTGTGGCATTGAGCAAGTCAAGCAGGAAGGACCTCTTGTCATTTTCTTCAACCCACACCACCTTCTGGGTGATATTCTCCGAGGTAGAACCAACCCTGCCCACAGCCAAGAAGATATATTCCTCCAGGAAGTCACGAGCCAAGATCTAGGAAACATTAACATCAAGCCAGATGCATCTTAAGACTAGGGATGCAACGATATTTTTTCAGATCCGATCCAGAAAATTCTGAGTATCAACCAATTCTGATACGATCCCAGCGCAGTTTTTTTTTTTTTTTTTTTTTAAATCAATGTAGAATTTCTATACTTCTGTGTCACTCTTGTGTGTTAAACACAATCTATTAGACAACATTTTAATGAAAAAAAAACAACATGAAAAAATATATAGGGGCTGTTTACACCTGGTCACTTCATGCGTTTCGTAATATAAATCTGATCGCTCAAACCACTTCAGGAGGTGGTCTGGTTCCAAACCAAACTGGACATGTGTAAATGCATCTGGTTGTTCAAACCACATGTAAGTTTTACTCGTCCCAAAATGTAAAAAATAAACGTGTGAGACCGTGTTATAGGCTATATGACATTATAGTCAGATGACTGCGCTAATGCATCACACATCGCCGCGGACGAGTAGCTGAGTATCTCTTCAGAAGACACGCAAACTGCCGAGAATGAAACTGGAAGACGCAGACGATCAACAATACTCTTCATTAAAAGTATAAGACAAACTTATCTTCCCAGTGCTGATGCCACGTGCTCTCCTATTGCGCTCTTTGATCTTGAAATGAGCTGATAATTAATCAAATGCAGCGCTTATCTTTTGATTTCGTTGAAGTGAATTTCGTTACATTTAAATATAGCGCAGGAATTGAAGATCGGATTTATATCCGTTTTGGGACTTTGTGGCCATGTGTAAATTGAAACGTTTAACAAATCAGAGAGACATCGGATCAGCGAAAACGCATGAAATGACCAGGTGTAAACAGGCCCATTCATAATCCATGACAAAAATATTATTATAAATTAGGTTAGTGGATAATTTAGCAGCAAAATTAATTCTAGAAAAATCATGAGTGCACAATTTTATAAAATCTAAACATTTAGTGATAATATTTAGTGGGGAACAAATAAAAGTGAATATGCGAAGGACTATATCTGGTCAAATGTTTGTATTGTTGTAAAATACACGAATGAAAACAAGTAAATGTATTTATTTATAACTATAAAATTAAAGAGACATTTCTTTTAAATGTATAGCACAATGAAGGCAGTGACAGATGATCGAGCAGTCCCATCTATCATATATATCATAAATGCTGCTGCCTCCATTACTGTGCTATACATTAGATTATTAATAGCCTTGATAGGACAGAACAAGAAACGCTATAAATAATCTTTCATTGCGCAAAAGCATTATAATAGGAAAAGCTCCAATAGAGAGCGGCACAAAGTGCTTATGGCTTCCCGTGCGCAGAATGATGCGCTTGAATCAGACGGAGTCACAGCGAGCAGCTCCACAGAGAAGTTCAAAGCACAAAGGTTTAACAGTTATAACTCCGTTATTGAGCGCTCTTGGAGAGTTTCATCATCTTGACTGTCTTAACCGAACGGGACACAGTTTGAATGCTGAACGGAGGATGACAGAAAGAAGCAGCGGAGAGAAGAATTTACATGAACTTGAATTTAACGACTTAAATATTCATCTGTACCTCACATTAAACTATGGAACGCTTCAGAACACTTGGACTATGGTGCTTTCTAATGTTTTTGTGCTTTCGTGGGGCTTAACAATAACACAGAATAGTATACGCACAATATCGGATTTGGATCGGTCTCGTCTGACAGATACCCGATCCAGCAGAAATTCCAGTATCGGAGCCGATACCGATCCTGAGTATCGGATCGATGCATCCCTACTTAAGACTATAACATTACAAGATGTCTTCAGGCTGAAACACTCACCTGGATCTCTTTGGGGAAGGTGGCACTGAACATCATGGTCTGACGAAGCCCTTTGGGCGGCATGGTGTCCTGTTCGACGATCCGGCGAATCTGTGGCTCAAAGCCCATGTCCAACATCCTGTCTGCTTCATCCAGCACCAAATAGCTAACGACAGAAACGCACAGCTCACGGTCAAGACACAAAACAGTGACGTATGAAAAGCCAATGCATTCTTGGACCTAAAACTGGGTACCATTAAAAGTAGTCTCACGTAGCCAGACCTTCAGACTGACGGCTGCTTTGAATGGCCAAGGCCCGCCCAAGAGGCCATATGACTGACAGGTAAAGCAACCAATCACGTTTAGTTTTGTTCTGCGTTGTCATGTTTAGGGGCGTGGAAATGTCACCACAATAACAGACCGGTGGAAATTTGCTCATCGTAAAAACAACAGCAAACACAACCACGTTCCACAGAGGCACAAAGTGCAGCAGATCTTTGACATACTTGCAGTAGTCCAGGCCGATCTTGCCCCGCTCCATCATGTCCACCAGACGCCCAGGCGTGGCCACCAGCAGATGGCAGCCTCTCTCCAGATCACGAATCTGCTGACCGATATCAGCGCCTCCATACACCACACAGGGCCGCACATGAGAGCGGTACGCAACCTACACACACGAAAAAGAAAAAAAACTATTTAAATATATTTCAACCATCAGAAATCAGGAAGTGCCAATGAGACTGTGTTCTGGTTGTTGTTTATTACCTTCCTGGCCTCATCATAGATCTGGACAGCCAGCTCCCTTGTTGGGGCTAAAACCAGTGAAATGGGATACTGCTTACGGCGGCCATATTTCCCGTTTTCCTAAAGACAAGAATGCTCCCAGTCAAGATAAACGCCAAATGTAGAGAGCCAGTTCTTTATCAATTGGCAAACAGGAAGTACTACCTGTGCATTGTTCTTCGCCGCCTGCAGCGCCTCTCCTGGTCCTTCAGTGTATATCTGACTCAGGACTGGCAACAGGAAGGCTGCAGTCTTACCAGAACCTGGTTAAAGTAACAAAGACAATGTCAATCAAGCATTTAGCATACACCAAAAAAAACATGAGCAACTAAACGGACATCTGACCTGTCTGTGCGCACGCCATCAGGTCTCTCTTTGTCTTGATGATGGGAATAGCATACTTCTGGACTGGAGTAGGCCGTGTGTAGCGGCTCAGGTTTATATTACCCATGATGATCTCTCCCATATCGATATCATGGAACTGCATTACAACAACACACACAGATGAAGAATTTATTAAAAAAAATAATAATTAGCAATTCAACTCATATCTGGATCAGGTGACTCACACTCTCAATATGTTGTGGACAGTTCTGGCCTGTGGCTTCAACAGGAATGTCATCATATTTCTCAAAGTTAATCCCTGTGTTGCTTCCAGAGAAGAGCTCACTGCAAGAAAACAGGAAAAACAAGCGTCAGACAAATCACACGCAACCTCCAGGTCATAACGATTGCACTTACAAGATTAACACGCGTGACCCTGGACCACAAAACCAGTCATAAGGGTCAATTTTGAAAGCTGAATAAATAATCTTTCCATTGATGTATGGTTTGTTATGATAGGACAATATTTGGCTGAGATACAACTATTTGAAAATCTGGAATCTGAGGGAGCAAAAAAATCTAAATATTGAGAAAATCTCCTTTAAAGTTGTTCAAATGAAGTTCTTAGCAATGCATATTACTAATCAAAAATTAAGTTTTAATATATTTATGGTAGGAAATTTACTAAATATCTTCATGGAACATGATCTTAATATCCTAATGATTTTTGTCATAAAAGAGAAATGTATAATTTTGATCCATACAATGTATTGTTGTCTATTGCTACAGATATACCTGTGTTACTGATGACTGCTTTTGTGCTGCAGGGTCACATATGAATATCGTAACTACTCCAGATCTGATGTTCAATCTGATGTCAGTCATTTTTTAAGGATATGGAAGTACAAACACCTTCACAGGAACCTGAGAGCAGTGTCATGTCAAAACAGCAACACTCACTGTTCCACGCGCTCATTGGGAGCCAACGGTTTGGACCAATCTTCATCGTCTCTGGAGTCCTCCGCCCATCGGCTGTTCCCACCGCCGCCAAAACCGCCACGCTCGTACCTGCCAAGCACAACACCGCTTCAGACGAATCCAGGACTTACAGAGACTTCCATCACGAGTCAAAGTTCATTCTTGTGCAGCACGATTCTGATCTTAAATGAATGCATAATTTACAAAAGGCTGTGGCAAAATATTAATTGCTGCAGTCAGTTTAACAGTGTTTGTTAATTTAAATATATAAAATAATTTTAAAAATAAGTTTTTAATACGAAGAATTGGTTTGAATGAATGATTCAATGACAACTATATTTTAAGTCACTTGTCGCCATCTAGTGGCCAAACAATGTAACCTACACAAACGTTATTTGAAGAGTGAATTACTTTTAAAATGGTGATTTGCTATATTTTGATTGCTACCATAGACATCAATGTTTATATCCAAACTATAAAAGTGTGAGAGAGAACTTGCGCTGTTCCTCGGGAAGATTACCATGTCTGCTCTCAGAGATGGAACAACACTGACATCTTTTAGCGCCTAAACGGTCAAATACACCGTGGCGCTTGGTGATTATTCACATAAACCCTTGTCGGTTATGTAATAAATCTTGAGAATGAAAATACTTGTGTAACAGTAAATTGGATCCGTGCGCCTCAGTGACAGCGGGCTAATATTCCTGCTGTGTGCTTTATATTAAAATCAAACAAGACAAATTCAGCATCACACACTGCTCTTGACTGAAGGACTTCTGTAGCTTTAATAAGGAACAAAGAAAGTTTAAATTCTTACAGAGAAGACTATGCTGTTTTAGTTTAGGCCGACATTAGGTTAGTCAATTTCTCTAGTAGGCTGTTAACTGAATAGCTACTTTAGATTTTTTAATTTTTTACTAATTTTAGTTACTCTGGTATTCTGCTAAGGTATTGAGAATTATGCCATTTCACTGGTCTCTAAAATGTAGATGTGACAGCAACCGTATCACCAAAAATATATACTTGATATATCACCATCTTTAAATAAATATTTCATATAAAGTTTTGGTTGTACTTGGCCCACTCGTAATCTTTTTAAATAATCGTGATTACAATATTGACCAAAATAACCGAGATCATGATTGTCATAATCGAGCAGCACTAGTGCAAGCGCAGATTTGAAAGTTCCCGTAAGGTTTTCAAAGGTTTAATAGACACGGGCGAATCCTTGTCATTGAATAATATTACATCACATGGGTGTTTTAATCGAGATCGTGGTCTTTTAATGATTAATTGTGCAGCTCTACTTCATTCTATAAAGAATGAAAGTTAAAAAAAAAAAAAAAAAAAAAGCAAGCCTCACCGCCCCCTGGATGAAGACCCGCGGTCATTGAAGAAAGATGATTTGCCTCTGTCAGAGCGGCCGCCAAAGCTGTTGTAGGCTGTGTCTTTTTGGGCATTCCACCCACCGGCCTCCTTGTTGTCATAACCAAATCCTATTAAAGAGAACGATTCATATCAAAAAGCAGCAACGCAAGTCCTGTAGTCAAACAGCAAAGCAAGCTCTCTCAGACGCATGTCGAAGACACCTGCCTGCGCTCTGCATTGGCTGGATTGGGTTGTAGGACCCGCTGGTTTTACCTCTGAAGCCACCTCTTCCTCCGCGGTCGTTGCGCATGGATCCGCGGCCTCCGAAACTGTTGCCCCCGTTCATGCGGTTGTCACGGCCATCATTGCAGCCGTTCACGAAGCCATTGCTGCGTCCGTTATCCCATCCTCCGGGAGCATCTTTGCAAGAGAGCGAGAGGATGATGTTACTTAACACACGTGAGCTAGAAGCGTTCCATCGCCCTTTAGATGGAGCTGAGCTTTCTGGCGCGGACGGTAGTCAGTCAAGCAAGGCATGGACTCGCACGACTCGGCCCTAGTTCAGTAGTCTGCAACCAGTCCTCGACTTGACCGACTACGATGGCATTGCTTGCAAATAGCAGAAAATTTAAAGTAAATGCAGACATGAGAGCATCTACTCTTAATATTTCCCCCCTCATCCGAGTGGGGTCTTTAAACAAAAACAGTGCATCTCAAATGTTTTGGTGGTTCTGAAAAGCCGGAGCAAAGCCTGCCATCAAAATAGTTCTGAATAACTCTTACACGACTGCGTTCCCAAACTGCAGCATCCACCTCTGAAAGCACTGACAGGGTTTTGTCTGCTGGCTCTGAGGTGCATGTAATTTATCACATATGAAAATTATTATATTCAGTGGCTTCACCTAGTTTTCTTAGTGATAATTAGTGCCATCGGGACAAGACCACAGGAACCAGATGAGTCCTTTGCACAATCTGATTCTGCTTTAGTCTAGATGTAAACTGCTGATTTTGTCTGGCCAGAGGAGAATGACACTATTTCCCGTCTAAATACTGTAAAGCTGATATAAAGCCACCCAGCATTATTTCAAGCCAATGTAAAGCTGCTTTGACACAATTTGTATTGTTAAAAGCACTATACAAATAATAATAATAAGACTTATCAGTTTCTCTTTATTGTCTTTTGACTTGGATGTAAACGGTGCTTATTCGCAAACGTTTTATGCAATATTCCAGTTGTGCGCACAAGTTAAACTCGCACCTTTGGATGGAAAGTTGACAGACGTCCTACAGACATGCTGAGCCACAAACAAACACCACGCTGTCTTTAAGTCAGACAATCACAATCTCCAACAGCACTGGAGCTTTAGGGCTAACCAGACACGTCTAGAAGAAAAGTGTAACGTTACGTACCATTTTTGGAAGCTTCTTTGTTCCTTAAATGAGGTGGAATGTAGCGCCCTGGAGAAGGACAGACTGTTAGCAAGACAAACACAACTCTGCATCCAGAGCAACACTGAAGAGAGAACCAGCTAAGAAACAGATACTCACTTCCAGTGACTCCTTGAAGATCAGCGGAGTTCAAGTCTAGGACAGCGAGCTGAAAGAGAAACGACGGAGTTAAAAAAACCCTTGAAGAGCTGAACGAGGATCGGTGTGAGAGGAAGTAACGGATTCCACCGGAGGCGCTCTCGAGCTCGTTGCCGAGATCAGAACCGACTTCATTCAAGCCTTCCGCGCTCCTCAGTAACATCATCAGCTGAAACCATTACTAGACAACATCATCAGACACTGATGACCGGATTCATACCGCAACAATCAAACCCCGAGACATGACGACGCAATTATATTCACTTACATCTGAATATAATATATAATCACTCTGTGTGACCCTTTCTGTCCCTGCAGCACAAAAGCAGTCATGAGTAACACAGGTATATCTGTAGCAATAGACAACAATACATTGTATGGATCAAAATTATACATTTGTCTTTTATGACAAAAATCATTAGGATATTAAGATCATGTTCCATGAAGATATTTAGTAAATATACCGTAAATATATTAAAACTTCATTTTTGATTAGTAATATGCATTGCTAAGAACTTCATTTGAACAACTTTAAAGGAGATTTTCTCAATATTTAGATTTTTTTGCTCCCTCAGATTCCAGATTTTCTAATAGTTGTATCTCAGACAGATATTGTGCTATCATAACAAACCATACATCAATGAAAAGATTATTTATTCAGATGATGTAGAAATCTCAATTTCATAAAATGTACTCTTATGACTGGTTTTGTGCTCCAGGTTCATATTTATCCAGACTTATTAAATGATATTTAAAACGCGTTTGGCATGTTTACATCGAGATATTGGTGTTCGTTTGGGTTCATCTAACATAGAAAAACAAAGCCAGTTGTTAATAAGGTGTAAATGACCGTAAATATATAATATATAGGTAAATAGAGCGAAATCGAGCGCAGGTCAGACAAAGGGCCAGAAGCAGGCCACGCATCCAGCAGCGGAGAGTTCTGCAGCTCGATCTATTGATCTGTGTCGCGCGTCTATGAACTACACAGCCGTTTATAAACTACACTTCAATCTCTAACTTACACGAAAACCTTTCTAAACTCATAAAAGCCGGTAATTAAAGCAGCCCGTGAGCGCAGCCGCGTGTGACGCGCCGCAGCTCCGCCATCATCCGCTCCTCACAGCCTCCATCTTAAACACGCTCCGCGCCCGAAACAGCCCGAAACCCCGCTGTCGACCCCGGCTTACCTGCTGGTCTAGACCGTGCACATTCTCGACGGCCACATGACTCATAACTAACGGGTGATGAGGGTTGATGTCGCACTCAAATGGGTTTCTTTGTTCGCCGGTATGTCGCTCTCGCTCGTGTCCCGTGGTTCCCGTCGACGCCGGTCGGTAAGACGTGTAACTCTGAACAAAGGAAAGAAAAACGGGTTCCTCCGAAGCGTTAACGTCGCTTTAGGATGAAGCGTTTGTGTTTTAATGTTCTTCTGTGTGTCTGAGGAAGACTTCGCGTCGAAGATAATCGGAGCTGCGCGTCTTTCTCAATCTGAGGTGAAATAAGAGCGCAGCGGAAACCGCGTCACTTTATTGGACGACAGAACTCTCGCGAGACTTTGAGCAGCTACGCCACACGGATCTGTTTACAACAGCGGAGATGAATCGGTGATGAGTTTCTCCCAGAATCTGTGTCATCTGTCAGTCATTTAATGCTGCTGCACTTCATCTCCTAGAAGTTCTCACTGATCACCTGGGAATACACTTCATTTGTTCAACCAGCAAATCCATATTGACCACAAAACCAGTCATAAGAGTTGAATAAATAATCTTTCCATTGATGTATGGTTTGTTATGATAGGACAATATTTGTCTGAGATACAACTATTAGAAAATCTGGAATCTGAGGGAGCAAAAAAATCTAAATATTGAGAAAATCTCCTTTAAAGTTGTTCAAATGAAGTTCTTAGCAATGCATATTACTAATCAAAAATGAAGTTTTGATATATTTACGGTATATTTACTAAATATCTTCATGGAACATGATCTTAATATCCTAATGATTTTTGTCATAAAAGAGAAATGTATAATTTTGATCCATACAATGTATTGTTGTCTATTGCTACAGATATACCTGTGTTACTCATGACTGCTTCTGTGCTGCAGGGACAGATATTTTCTGTATGGTAGTGTTGAGCTACAGGACGTGTGCGTTCACTGCTGGAGGATTTCTCTGTGCAGAACACACCTGAATGTCTACAGGTTTATTTCATGTGTTTGCAGTGAATCATCACAGTTTTCTCTGTGTGCTCAAACCTGAACAGAAAGAGACGGCAGAGGAGAAGTTTCAGAAGGAAGAGTCGTCCAGTCGTTTAACGGAGAAGTCATTTTACAAAACCCCTTCGAAACATGATGCTGCTTCCTGACTGAAATGTCAGAGTACACACACAGCGTTTCATTGCACACATTAAACCATGAGCAGTATTTTTAGATGTTTTGAGCTGAGGATGTGGGTCAGTGTAGTAGACAGACACGTAATTCAAATACCATTTATTTTTTTACCTTTAAAGTATAATTTTACAGTGTGCTGGGTTTGTACAGTGCTCAAAGGCCAATCGAGGAATATTATCCATGCACGTTTCACAAAAAGAGCTTTAGAATTCAAACAAAAAATCAAGCAAATGTCATTCTGATGAGGCGTTTACAAAAATGGAGCACAAGAACAAACCAAACGAAGCTTGTGAGATCCTCCTGTATTCTTAACAGCTGGCCTGAGAGAAGGAGGACCTGTAGTGCTAGTTAAGACGGTTTAACCCGCTCACTACCCAGTTCAGTCTTTGTTAGGATGGGTTTTGGCAGATGTTTCAGGATAACCTTCAGCAAATTCACGTGGCGTCTACTGAACCGAATCTCTCAGGACGCGATGACGAGTACGAGCGGGTCTGTGAAACGCAGGTATTTACAAAATGTACCTTATATAGAAATCATCGGAAAGCTAATAAAAAGTCAAGCTTGCTTTGAAGGGTTTAATTTATTGTTTCTAGTGGTGCAATGCTTCTGTTATTATACGTCTGTGCAGAAAAAGAAAGACTTCAAGTGAAAACGTCACAAAGCAGCTCCAGAATCCAACCTCACACCGTAAACCACGGGCGGCCAAAACAGGGCTCACTGAACTCTGTACAGTAAATATCCTCTTAAAAATAACAACGCCTTTGCATTCAAACACTTTCTTCTCAGATTCAACAAAATAACCTCTATTAAAGAAAACTGCAAAATAGAATATGGTGGGCTTCAATTTCCCTCGCAGGGATTTTGGTATTTAGACAAAAGAGCCACACTTTATAAATCCAGTACAGCTGATGAATGCATCCTGATGACCTCTCCCTGCAAATCTCCCCGGATACAGTGTGCAGTGTGGCCGGGGCTGCATTTTCATTGGACAGGGACAGAGCAGGTGGGAGGAGCCAAGAACCAAACTCAGAACTAGGGCAACTGAAATTCCATTCAATGGTGGCAAAACATTAACGAGTTATTACACTTTCCAGCTCGCTGACAATACAAATGAGACATGGGCTCGAGCGCCAGAGAGAATGTAGTCTGTGGAGTAAAGGTGCCAATCTGCAGCCACTTTATCACACCAACATTAATAAGGATGAAGCGGATGTGCTGTTCAAGACCCTAACAGAAGATCACACTCCTAAAAGAAAAACAAAACAAATCAGAAAGATTTCAATGCCGTCTAAATCAGTAGAGCGACACAGTTGACCCAGAAACCCCACGGAGAGTCGCGAGGATGCAGCGTTTGTCGCAACGGTCCACACTGACGCATACGAGCAACACTCGGGTTTCCCTTCATTCGGCTGCTGTGGTGTTTTCAGATGATGATGATGGAGCTGGAGGGCGTCCAAAGGTCCAGATGTTTGCACACTATATACACCATCACATTCCTGCACGCTCCGATACAGCGACGGTTCACACCGAGAGTAGCACGTCTGCGCACCGAACTCTGCAGGCAGGCGGTGTGGACACCCGCGACCGCTCCAGGGTCATCATCAGAGACAGATGGAGTATGGAGAGGGCCGTCAGCGCTGTCAGAGAGAGTGTTAGGAGCCTGGTCTCGGTCCTGGAAACGAGCGGGAGGTGTGGGTGACTGCTACTCTTTAGTCTGGACTGGAGGGACCTCGTCGGTTCCTTCCCAGCTCTCTTGAGGCCTCTGCTGGGGTCTCTGCGGGTTATTCATGTGCTGGGCGGCCGGGCCGGTGTAGGGCTGCCCGTGAGGCTGGTTATTTGGCTGCAGAGAGAGAAAACAATCAAACCAGCTTTATTTATACAGCGCTTTTAACAATACAGATTGTGTGCAGCTTTATTAAATAGTGTGTCAGTAATGCAGAAGGACAATAGTAAACACTCAATTTTCAGTTAAAAGCAGTTCATCATTGAATTCAGTGATGTTATCATCCAGCTCCGTTCAGTTCTAATAGTATTTGTGCGATCAAGTCGCCGATATCGCTGGAAAGTGTCCCCAACTAAGCAAGCCAGAGGAACCAAAACTCCATCGGTGACAGAAAACCTTGGGAGAAACCAGGCTCAGTCGAGGAACACAACACGAGTCAGAGAGGCTGATGAAGATCTAACAATAGCTATGTTTACATCCACCTATTTTTATGTGCATTTTGGAACAGTGCATAAAAAAACACTGGATGGAAACGCCAAGATGCACATAAATCCTAAAAATGCTTATGCACACAGTCGAGTAGAATAAAGTTTTTATCCAATAAGAAAAAGTGCACAAACTACGATACTGAATAAATTCCACCATGAGCATAAAAGCATGTAACTTTGGGCTGAGACGGTCATCGCTGGTGTATGAAGGACTAGTGTGTGGACGTCACCTGCTGATACTGCGTCCCTGGAGAATGAGGATAGAGGGCCGTGTCCTCCGGCGGAGACGAGTCGTGCTCATCAGGTGCTTCCTGATCATCTGGCTCCTGAACAAACAAACAAACAAACAAACATGTGTTGATCTAGTAGAGCGATTCCCAGGGAACGCATGAACTGATAACACGTACAGCTTGGACGCAAGTCACTGTAGATGTTAGCATTTTAGCCATTAAGCATCAATATCTCAGCATTACTGAACTCTTAGCCTAATGCTTATTAAAAATCTTATTGTATTATTACCTATTATTCAAGAAATAGACCAGCTCCCCAAAATTCTATTGATTAGCAGGGATGTAATGATATCAAAATCTCACGATACGATATCATCTCAATATTAATTCCACAATACAATATTTAATAAAATAAAAAAAAGACAAATGAAGACTTGTGACAATGTTGTACATTTTAAAGTTAAATTCTTCCATCTAATGCACTTTGAGAGTTCAAAATTAAGAGCTGCAACCCATGTTTCGTAACTAAGAGAACTAAAGTCAGAAAACAAAAGTTGACTTGTAGCTGAACTTTAAAGGGGACTCGAGCCTCTTTTTATCAGTCTAAATTACATTCACACTGGTGCTTTAGGAAGCCAAGCTAATTAGAGTATAATAATAATAATCAAGTCAAGTCAATATTATTTGTGTAGTGCTTTTAACGATGCAAATTGTGTCAAAGCAGCTTTACATCAGCTTTACAGTATTTAGACGGGAAATAGTGTGATTCTCCCCAGGCCAGACTAAATCAGCAGTTACATCTAGGCTGCAGCACACTCAGATGATAATAATAATAATAATTTTATATTGTTGTTATTCCTATGACAGTAATAGCCAGCAATAGACAGTAATGTATTGTAAAACAATTGCACTGTAAAATAAATGAAAATGAATATATCATAGGTACATTATTTGTGTTTTACAGTACAGTAGGGAAATTACAATACTTTTCTTAATTTCTACACTTGAAAGATATTTTAAATTTGGACTGCATTTAAACCGCTCGCTGTCAGTAATTCATGCTGCACTTTAAGCTTTATTTTGAAGGAAAACTCCAGCTTCAGTGAAAACAGGCACAAAAACACATCTCACTACAAATCTAGTGAAGCGCTGTAATCATCTGCCCATTAAAATGTTGGGAATTATGCGAATCTGAAAATAAAGCATCACTGGCAGCTGTTGGGTTTCCAAACGCGTGCTAAACTCACATCAGATGTAATAAAGGAGTTGACTGCATTCATTCAGTGTGAACGGAGCTGTTCTGAGACGCAGAAAACAGCGGATCAGCAGCTGATCGTCTGAACCAAGTGTGCTTCGACTTGATGAAGAGATTCTATTGTGCTTTCGGTTTGACAGATGCCAAAACACAACTTTAAAGACCTTTTATGTTAGAATAAACGGTTTCAATATTTTTTTAAAAACTAACGTTACACTTTCTTGTCTAAGACCTATAGTTTCATACGGTCATGATATCGAGACTACTGCTAATATGGTTAGATCCCTATTGATCCGGACGGCTCACCTCCTCAGGACAGAGCTCGCAGGCCTTGGCCAGCGTCATGCGTGCGCTGTGGGAGCGCTCGAGGAAGTAGCCGTTGGACGTCTCGTTGCTCTGGACCGGCGGAGACCAGTTGTTGTAGCTGTACTGAGGGTTTCCCGTGTACGGCCTTCTCTCCAGCTCATCGCCTAGCCACTCCACTGCCCACGTCCACTTCCTCTTCAGATCCCCGTTACTCTGTCATACACCACCAAAACAATCACTACAACATCAACAAAAACAATCGCTACTCGCTAAGATTTGCACAGTTTTCCCAACAAGGATTTACAAAAACATAAGTGTTGACTTCCTCGTAAGAAGCTTCGCTGTCCCACGAACATAGAAAGATCCTTCCAGCTCTACGTGAAGAGCCAAGACTCCAGCTCTTGGAGAGGTCTAGCTCAAACTGAATTGTTCTTGCTTCATCTGGAGCACTGGGAGTTTTGGGCCTGATGTGCAAATATTAGTGCTGTCAAACCATTAATCGCATCCAAAAGTGTGCGTTTACATAATGTGTGTACGGTGTATATTTATTATATAGATACAAACATATATAGCATATGTTTTGAAAATATTTACATATTATAAACATAACATTTTTCTTAAACATATACATGCATGTGTGTGTAATGATATATACATAATAAATATACACAGTACATACACAATGTAAACAAACTTTTATTTTGGATGCGATTGATCCATTGACAGCACTAGTAGGCTATATGAAGAATGAGTAAGCCCAGACGAATGGCCCACACAGCCCACTTGAGGCAAAACGTCTAGTTCCTTTAGCGGCTCAAAAGCACTCAATGTCTAAATGTTTGAAATAGCCAATCAAATGGAAGGCGGTGGGATTTACGGTTTCACAGAAGCTGAGCTGCACTTAAATATGAGCTGAAGTCAGATTAAAGCAGCAAAACATGACCAGAATATTCAGCAATATTTGCCATCTGTTTACGATAAAAATGTTAAACGACATTAATTTTCAGGGATGCAGACTACTGGCTTTTTCTCATTTCTCAGATGTAATGCCATTAATGTTATTCGTCACAATGTACAGAAACATTAATGTAGCCGTTTTCAGCAGATATAAGAGTGAATGTTTGTACATCTCATCCAGGTTTTCTTACGTAATTTCTTGTGTCTAAGAAAATGTCAAAAAAACTAAAATATCATTCTCAAACTTTAAAATAAAACTATAAAATAAAAAATGTGATTAAGAAATATATAAATAAATACAGAAATGTGGAAAAAAAACAAGGAATTAAAATAATCTTAAAATAAATAAAACAAGGAATTTAAAAACTTTTAAAATGATTTAAAATAAATTAAAACAGTTAAGAATAGAAAATGATTATATATAAAATACAGTACAATCAGTTCGGACACAGCACAGTGCTCATTCAGTAAATGCACAGCTAAACATGAGTTTTGAGTCTGGATTTAATATATTTTCATATCTCAGATGGAACCTGTCAAACACACCTGGAGCAGCTAATCAAGGTGTTCGGGGCTACTTGATTACAGGCAGGTGTGTTGGAGCAGAGCTAAACGAATAACTGTAAACACGTCGGCCTCACCTGCAGGATCTGATAAGCCACAGAGCAGTTGGTGAAGAGGGCCACCATGCATTTAATGCACTGATAGGCTCGTTTCTGATAATGGTTCTTGGAGCGCTGGATAGTGTCAAAGAGCCCGTCTCGATCATCAGGAATGCCCTTTAAAACATTGTGGATCCTAAAGAGAGAACTGATATGAGGACTGCTCGTTGTGTGCCATTCAGACGCGGTCATCACGCAGATCTGCGACTCACCGGTGCGTCTGCCATGAGTCCTCAATCAGGAGGATCTGCAGCAGGAGATCCAGGTAAGGCCTCAACTCATAGGTGTAGGAATACGCCACCTGACGCAGGACCGGGAAGCACAGAACACACTGTAAACACTGGAGATCTTACTGATACCTGTAGCTAGGTCGGACCAAACCGATACCGATTAATCAACCGATAGTTTTTAAATACATACTGAACGAAAACGTAAATAATGCTTTACTATTTAAAAAAATAAACAAAACAAAAAACTGTACTGAACCAGACTTTGTAAATGTATTAGTACTAGTAAATGTTGAATCGTTGCCCAGTACTACCACGGAAAGACAAATGCTTCTCTGAAAAATGCGCAATACACAATTTTACAGCTATCAGTGCCGATTAATCGCTGTAGTAATGACTTCTGATTGACTAACCTGCCAGAGCAGCTCGCTGAGGACCGTGGAGGAGAACTGTGGGTTCTCCCAGCAGCAGAAGCGCAGCAGCTTCACGGTCTCCTCAGAATTGCTGCAGTCCTCGATGATCTTCTTCACGTAGCTGGTGCGCACAAACAGGATTTCAGTCACCAGCTGCTGCAGGGGCATGATGGGAGCCGTGAGGCTGGGGTCACCGTATGGATTGGCCAGAGGTAGGTTACCTGCGAGAGGAGAGAGAGCGAAAAGAGCGAGACCCTGAGAGCCTTCGTTTGATGTAGGGCTGCCCCCCAATAGTCGACGAGAAGAGGCTTATTCAAGCAATTTTATTAGACGCTTAGTCACAGACAAAATAAAAATCACAGATTATTAACAGCTCAAGATTCAAGATTTTTTGTGTGTCACATACACAATTATACAGAGTATAACCAGCAGTGAAATGTAGGGTTAGCTGGTCTGTGTGGTAATTCCAGTACATCGGTCAGGACATGCAAACGTTCGTTTCGACCTCAAATGTGGCTTATCATCTGAAACATGTGAGTAGTGGCCGTTCGCTTTAACAAAATGTTAATGAAAGCAAACAGGGTGAAAAAAAACGGAACCGAAATTCCGTGCTTGCCTATAAAAAAATATATCTACAGAAAGTGAAATGTCTACTTCTAAATGAACCAATTCAAATGAAAACATATTTTCAGATTATGCAATCTGTATGAAATGTGCCTGTTCACTGTGGAGATGACGAGTGCAGCCAAGAATACAGTAAACACTAGTTTATCAATTAATTATGATGATGTCAAGGTAGTCTTCTTGCTGTTTTTTCCCTGAAGTGTTCATAATCATTACCTCTGCGGTGCACTGTAGCAAGCTTTATGGCAATTAAAGGCTCATTATCATGATTTATATGGTTTCTTAATATAAACGTGCGATTAGTCGACTAATCGCTTCAAATGAACGACTACTGATCAGAAAAATCTTTATTCGAGGGCAGGGTTAGTGAAAGGACGGCAGTGTATTTAACACTCACCATTAATGGAGGACTGCATGCGCGAGGACACGTCACAGCAGCGCACCAGCTGTGAAACCACGGCGTAGAGTTTCCCGAGCTCGGCGTACTGATACTTGATGGGAGGACCGGGACCCTCGTCCAGCGCCACCAGCATGAATGTGGCTGGAACGCTCAGCTTGAGCAGCTGCGTCTTTTCTGCCAGACCTGCAGCAGACAGACAGAATCATCCTCTGCATCCACATAAACCTGTACAGACGGACACACCCAGAGCGCATGAGCACTTACCCAGATTGCCGTACATGACGAAGAGGTTGAAGTACTGCTGGAGGTGGCGGCCGTGTTCGGACACTTCTCTTCTCAGTAAGTTCAGCACTGACCGCAACAGATGGTCACTCAGGGTCACACTATCACAGGCCTGCTCACAAATCACAGTAGGGCTGTCACTAACATTTATTTTTGTATTCGAGTAATCTGTTGATTATTCTGACGATTAAGCAGATAATTAGAATTTTTTTTTTGTGGTAATAAAAATAGACCTAAGTGAACAATAGCCTTCAAAATGACTTAAAATACATATATAATAGTAATGAGGCAATAATAATTAGTTCAAATAAACTATCAAAAGCAAGTAATCATATTGTTTTATTGAACAAAACTGTTAAAATACACAATGTATTCTAAACAATAGAGATAATGTACACTGAACATTGTAACGATCTAATCCTTGTTTAATATTGACTAAACATTTAATTCCAATCTCCTCTTAATATTTAATATTTGGCCATTTCTTTACGACAGAAATGCTACACTGTAATTTCTTGAATATGTGGACTTCAAAACGTGTAACTCAGAGCGAGGGTTTGAGCTTTTATTTTGAAATCATGATAGAGTTAGCATATTGAGAAAGATATTCATGTATTCTCCTGTGTTTGCGTAGGTTTATAAATAATTTTATATGAATAATAATTCATAAATTTAAGTAGTGCCCTAAATGCTTTCAGTCTAAAGTTATGGTTCAGCCGAATTACTGCTTGAGGCAGTTCTGAGAGCAGATCTGGAGGTTATTAGAGATGCACCGGAATGATCATTCTTGGCCGAGGCCGAACTAAATTAAACACTGGGCCGAAGTTAAATAGCCAAAATGTGCTTTTTTACTGTTTTGACTTACAAAACAACAATTTAAAAATATTTACTTAACACTGAACATTTTTGTAACATTCTAGCAGACACTATACCAACCAAGCACAATTTAACTTATTTAACTTTAATAAGCTAGTCAAATAATATTTTTGACCATTTTTGAGACCCCCTTCTTGAATCAGTTATGTACTTTTTACTGCACAAATAAATACAGCCTTGCTGAGCAGAAGAGAATCCCTTCAAAACATTAGAAGATATTACAGATCCCAATTTAAACAATGTGTGAATGTTATAATAAATGTATTAATAGAGCTGTTGTAATTATCATTATTATTGTCTTTTTATTTTATTTTAATTCATAATGTTACTGAGCAACTGATGAGTAACAGTTTCAACACAGCTTTGGACTTCAGCTTTGGTGGCTAACGAACAGATAGCGTCGCAAGCTCCCGCAGGACTGTTTGAATGCATGCAATTCGTTTGTGTATTAGAAAACATTACGTTCTGCAGTTTATTTACTTGTTTAAGGCCATTTCGTGATTTCAATCATCATACAGTAACCAGCAACGACCACCTCTTCCTCTTCTCATCGGAGACATGCGATGCAGCACTAAACCGTCTCTCGCTGTCGGTGCTTATATAATGATTTCTGCTTCTTTCTCAGACACTATTTGCTGCATTAGTGCACGCCTCTGTTTGATTGAATCACGTCATTGTTCGGTACAATTTATTCAGCCTTTTCGCTTACTCGCTTTTACACTTATTTCGTCTGCCGAACATTCGGTGCATCCCTAGAGGTTATCTAGCAGTTGTTCTCCCCTCACCTGTGTGGACGAGCCGGGCGAGGTGACCGGAGCAGGGCAGGGTCCATCCTGCAGGGAGAAGTGTGCGATGAACACGATCAGTTTGGCAAAAGCTCCGCGCACCTCCGCACTCGGACACTCCAGCAGGTACTCCGAGAAGCGCGTGGGGAAGGCAAAGAGGACGTTGTGTGCAAACCAGCTGCGGACATTCTTGCTGTGACGCAATAGGATGCACAGGCCATCATACCTGAGAGAGAAACAAGTCAAGTCCGTGACGAGGACACGAGTCGATCAGCACTAATGAACCCCGACACACATGCGCACCACCAGATCCTCATCAACTTAAAAACCATTTAACTAAAATAAACCAAATCAGTTTTGTTGAGCCACAGTTTCTCCTTCAATAGTGCTTACTGTTGGTTGAGAAAATGACCCGTGTGAGCTGGAATCAGACAAAGGCTGGCCACTTTAGTCCCTTCATTTCATGACTTTACTATTATTCTAAACTGAGTAGATTCATCTAGTAGTGCAGTTAACAGCGTATCAGAGACGCAGTAAACACTCACCAGTCACTAGCAGGTCCTCGGACCACTTTCTTTGTGTGGAATCCGGTGCTGAACAGAAATCTAGCAGCAAGCTGTATACTAATCATCGCTATTTCTTCAGCTTCTGGTAAAAGGTGATCTTGACCTAGAAAGACCAGAAAAGAGGAGCATCTTAAAGGTTAAGTCCACTTCCAGAATAAACATTTCCTGGTAATTTACTCACCCGTGTGTCATCCAAGATGTTCATGTCTGTCTGTCTTCAGTTGCAAAGAAATTAGGTTTTTGAGGAAAACATTGCAGGATTTTTCTCCATATAGTGGACTTCAATGGTGGCCAGTGATCTGAACGTCAAAATGTAGTTTCACTGCAGCGTCAAAGAGCTCCACACGACCCCAGCCGAGGAATAAGGGCCTTATCTCGTGAAACGATCGGTCATTTTCTTAAAAAAAATTATATTTATACACTTTTTAACCACAAATGCTCGACTAGCATTAGCTCTGCGATGCGTATCTTTATTAGCCGATGTTGGAAAGGTCACGCGCGGTTAGTTCTTCATCTTTGTACTTCAGTTAAAAACTCCATCTCATTTTCTCCTTTAAAATCATCCGACATCGTTGTTTTACGTTTTATGTAAAGGGAATTTTTTTGCATGTTTTCTTTGTAAACACTGCGTCAAGCCAAGCATATGTGGTTAAAAAGAGTATAAATATGAATAAAAAAAAAAAGGAAAAATGACCGATCGTTTTGCGAGATAAGGCCCTTATTCCTCGGCTGGGGTCGTGTGGAGCTCTTTGACGCTGCAGTGAAACTACATTTTGACGTTTAAATCACTGGCCACCATTGAAGTCCACTATATGGAGAAAAATCCTGGAATGTTTTCCTCAAAAACTCAATTTCTTTGCAACTGAAGACAGACCGACATGAACATCTCGGATGACACACGGGTGAGTAAATTACCAGGAAATGTTTATTCTGGAAGTGCACTTATCCTTTAACACAAAACACCAGCAGAAGAGGTTTACAGACTGCTGGACCGACCGGCGACGGATTTAATGCATCATGAAAACAACACCCACCTGGAGGAGGGTTCAGGTAGACACTATTGCAGGTCAGCAGCTTCTTAACGAACTGAAAGTACTCGAGGCTGTACTGCATACGGCTGTGCATAAACTGCACGTTCTGTTTGCGAACGCTGGCCTCGATGGCCAAGGGCATTTTAGGCTGGTTGGTCCGGGGTGCGAGCGTCAGTTCGGAGATGTACTTGAGCAGCTCGTCGTCACCCCCTGCTGCGTCCATGTGCTCGTAGAACAGAATATATGCGTTCCACCAGCGCTTCTGCCGCCGGTACGACATGCGCTTCATCATGTGGTCAAACACCTCGCCCATGTACTCTCCCCCGAAGCACTGGTTCTTCATCTCCTCGTCATCGTCCATCTTACACTCCGTCACGTCGCCGTCATCAAACTTGTACCAGTGGTCCTTCTGTCCGTCGCCATCGCTGCCGTGCCGCTGGACGATGTAGGAGTAGTAGTGTCCGCCACTGGCCTGACCCGAGTGCACCAGCACACCCACAAGCCGGTAACGCGAGCTGTCCTTCGGATCTGACTCCGCTGGAGAGTTCTCAGCGATGACCTGGCTCTCCGGAGGAGTCTCGTCACCCTCCAGCTTGGCCACGCCTGCCACCGTGTAGGGCTCCATGTCCAGCTCACGAGGAAACTCGAAGTAATCGTTGAACTTGATGGCACACTCGCGTTCCCAGTCGTAATCGAAGCGCTTGAGCTGGATGGCCAACACGGGCGGGAGCTTCTTGATGAGCAGACGCTTCACAGTGTCCACCTGACAGCAAACCAGAGCAAAGCTCACCAATCTGCACAACTTCACTCAGACCGGATTTAGGGAGCAAGTCTCACCTTCTTGTTGCACTTCTCACAGTGGTACGCATTGGCTCCTTCCAGAAGATCGCCTTTGACGTACTGTTCTAAGGAGTCAAGGAGGTTTTGGTGGTTCCTGATGTCAACATTCAACGTTGTGAAGGATTCCTCACACTCATACCTATGAAGACACACACAACACACGTATAAGGATTAGGGCTGTTGAAATGAATGGTGTCTACGATGCGGACGATTCTGCATTGATGCAGTAATAGACCATAATCGATTATAGCCTGCTGACGTCATTCACATCACGCGTTTGTCAAGCTAGCTTAAAATGGCAGAGGGAGACAAAACAACAAAGCGAGTATTAAAAACGGCACCTACTATTTTTAAATGTTAGATTCTGAGCTTGGCTTTTCCTGCATATGACAGGTGTGTGCACTAGAGAGAATCAGGTGTGTGCACTAGAGAGAATCCGGTGTGTGCACTAGAGAGAATCAGTAGAGAATCAGGTGTGTGCACTAGAGAGAATCCGGTGTGTGCACTAGAGAGAATCAGTAGAGAATCAGGTGTGTGCACTAGAGAGAATCCGGTGTGTGCACTAGAGAGAATCAGGTGTGTGCACTAGAGAGAATCAGGTGTGTGCACTAAAGAGAATCCGGTGTGTGCACTAGAGAGAATCAGTAGAAAATCAGGTGTGTGCACTAGAGAGAATCAGTAGAGAATCAGGTGTGTGCACTAGAGAGAATCCGGTGTGTGCACTAGAGAGAATCAGTAGAGAATCAGGTGTGCACTAGAGAGAATCCGGTGTGTGCACTAGAGAGAATCAGTAGAGAATCAGGTGTGTGCACTAGAGAGAATCAGTAGAGAATCAGGTGTGTGCACTAGAGAGAATCCGGTGTGTGCACTAGAGAGAATCAGTAGAGAATCAGGTGTGTGCACTAGAGAGAATCAGTAGAGAATCAGGTGTGTGCACTAGAGAGAATCCGGTGTGTGCACTAGAGAGAATCAGTAGAGAATCAGGTGTGTGCACTAGAGAGAATCAGTAGAGAATCAGGTGTGTGCACTAAAGAGAATCCGGTGTGTGCACTAGAGAGAATCCGGTGTGTGCACTAGAGAGAATCCAGTATGTGCACTAGAGAGAATCAGTAGAGAATCAGGTGTGTGCACTAGAGAGAATCCGGTGTGTGCACTAGAGAGAATCCGATGTGTGCACTAGAGAGAATCAGTAGAGAATCAGGTGTGTGCACTAGAGAGAATCCGGTGTGTGCACTAGAGAGAATCAGTAGAGAATCAGGTGTGTGCACTAGAGAATCAGTAGAGAATCAGGTGTGTGCACTAGAGAGAATCAGTAGAGAATCAGGTGTGTGCACTAGAGAGAATCCGGTGTGTGCACTAGAGAGAATCAGGTGTGTGCACTAAAGAGAATCCGGTGTGTGCACTAGAGAATCAGTAGAGAATCAGGTGTGTGCACTAGAGAGAATCAGTAGAGAATCAGGTGTGTGCACTAGAGAGAATCCGGTGTGTGCACTAGAGAGAATCCGGTGTGTGCACTAGAGAGAATCAGGTGTGTGCACTAGAGAGAATCAGTAGAGAATCCGGTGTGTGCACTAGAGAGAATCCGGTGTGTGCACTAGAGAGAATCAGTAGAGAATCAGGTGTGTGCACTAGAGAGAATCAGGTGTGTGCACAAGAGAGAATCAGGTGTGTGCACTAGAGAGAATCAGGTGTGTGCACAAGAGAGAATCAGGTGTGTGCACTAGAGAGAATCAGGTGTGTGCACTAGAGAGAATCAGGTGTGTGCACTAGAGAGAATCAGGTGTGTGCACTAGAGAGAATCAGGTGTGTGCACTAGAGAGAGAATCAGTAGAGAATCAGGTGTGTGCACTAGAGAGAATCAGTAGAGAATCAGGTGTGTGCACTAGAGAGAATCAGTAGAGAATCAGGTGTGTGCACTAGAGAGAATCAGGTGTGTGCACTAGAGAGAATCAGGTGTGTGCACTAGAGAGAATCAGGTGTGTGCACTAGAGAGAATCAGGTGTGTGCACTAGAGAGAATCAGGTGTGTGCACTAGAGAGAATCAGGTGTGTGCACTAGAGAGAATCAGGTGTGTGCACTAGAGAGAGAATCAGTAGAGAATCCGGTGTGTGCACTAGAGAGAATCAGTAGAGAATCAGGTGTGTGCACTAGAGAGAATCAGGTGTGTGCACTAGAGAGAATCAGGTGTGTGCACTAGAGAGAATCAGGTACTTCACTTCACTATATATATATATATATATATATATATATATATATATATATATATATATATATATATATATATATATATATATATATATATATATATATATATATATATATATATATATATATATATATATATATATATATAGTGAAGTTCAGCCAAGTATGGTGACCCATACCCGGAATTCGTGCTCTGCATTTAACCCATCCAACGTGCACACACACACACACACACACACACAGCAGTGAACACACACACACAGCAGTGAACACACACACACACACACACAGCAGTGAACACACACACACAGCAGTGAACACACACACACAGCAGTGAACACACACACAGCAGTGAACACACACACACACACACACACACACACACACAGCAGTGAACACACACACACACACACACACACCGTGAACACACACCCGGAGCAGTGGGCAGCCATTTATGCTGCAGTGGAGAATGGACCACTTATCCTTATGGAGAGGGCGCTGTACATTCACTCCCCCCACCTACAATTCCTGCCGGCCCGAGACTCGAACCCACAACCTTTGGATTACAAGTCCGACTCTCTAACCATTAGGCCACGACTTCCCCGTGGCCTAATGGTTATATACATACATATATATATATATATATATATATATACACACACACACACACACACACATGTATATATACATACATACATATATAAATAAATAAATAAAAGTCGTGGCCTAATACCACGACTGAGGTGCCCTTGAGCAAGGCACCGAACCCCCAACTGCTCCCCGGGCGCCGCAGCATAGTTCACTGCTGTGTGTGTTCACTGCTGTGTGTGTGTGTGTTCACTGCTGTGTGTGTGTGTGTTCACTGCTGTGTGTGTGTGTGTGTTCACTGCTGTGTGTGTGTGTGTTCACTGCTGTGTGTGTTCACTGCTGTGTGTGTGTGTGTGTGTGTGTGTGTGTGTTCACTGCTGTGTGTGTGTGTGTGTTCACTGCTGTGTGTGTGTGTGTGTTCACTGCTGTGTGTGTGTGTGTGTGTGTGTGTGTGTTCACTGCTGTGTGTGTGTGTGTGTGTGTTCACTGCTGTGCTGTGTGTGTGTGTGTTCACTGCTGTGTGTGTGTGTGTGTGTGTGTTCACGGTGTGTGTGTGTTCACTGCTGTGTGTGTGTGTGTGTTCACTGCTGTGTGTGTGTGTGTGTGTGTGTTCACTGCTGTGTGTGTGCACGTTGGATGGGTTAAATGCAGAGCACGAATTCCGAGTATGGGTCACTTCACTTCACTATATATATACATAAAGCTTATGTTTGGAAAATGGCACGTACTCGCCGTACTTTGATGTCATACACGATCGATCTTCAAGTCGAACACACCTCTTTACTCTCAGTGTCACGTGACAGACTGTAATCGCAGCCTCTGCGGTTGAAAAATCGTGTGTTTTTTCATATCGTGATATTATCGCAAATGCAATTAATCGCTCAGCCCTACTCTGTAGGCATGTTTTGCTTGTTTTTTGTGATATACTCGATAATGTCATATTGCACATCGTTAAAACAACAATTACAATATTATCGCAGACAATATATATCGCACACCCCTAGATTGTCTGTAAACTTTCAGTATCTGAGAGTGCTCGAAGTATCCGAAAGCACGTTTTGTTCAATCACTTGTAATTGTCTTTTTTCCCCGTTATTTATATTGGCTTGTATGTTTTGAAGCTATATTTAGTTGGTTAAATTCTTTACAACTGTTTTGAGTTATTATTAATTTTTAATTATTTTTAAAAAGTAGCCTGTTTGTATATTTTAATAAAAACACACAAAATAAATTTGATATAAAATTAATATGAAAATGTAGCCATGTGTCGTAATATATTGATCGTGACATCGAATCTTTGACATGATAATCGTAATCAAATTGAATCGTGAAACCAGTGACGATTACTCTATGAAAATACAATTCAACATCCTCAGAATGACTGACCAGTCCTTCACTCACCTGTGAGGACAACCCTGACAGATCTTCTGGTCTGCAAACGAGCCGCCCAAGATCCTGCTGAGCATGCTGGGATGGCCGAGGGCTTTCAGTGCCTCGTCCAGACTGTCCACCAGGGAATTGAAGAACTCCAGCGCGTCGTGCTGCTCTCTCAGATTGACCGGTTCCCCCCATAACCTGCGGGAAAGTTTCGAACGCAGTCGTCTTACTTCACAAGGATTAAAGGTGCACCGTGTCACTTCTGAGCCACAAGCGTCACCAAACAGAATGACTAAAGAAATTCATGCTTCCCAACATTCCCTCATCAGCCCGAGGTCAAACGAACAGATGGCTCAAACACCTAGGGCTGTCACTAATGATTATTTTGCCAATTAAGTAATCAGATAATTCATTTTTTTGTGGTAATAAAAATAGACCTATGCCAGCAATAATCTTTAAAATGACTTAAAATACATGTATAATAGCAATAAGGCAATAAACATGAGTTCAAATAAACTAATCAAATAACAAAAGCAAGTAATCATATGGTTTTATTGAACAAACTGTTAAAATACACAATGTATTCTAAACAATAGAGATAATGTACACTGAACATTGTAACAAAGGCCTGCAGAGGGCGCCAACGGCCTGATGATTTTGACACTTTACTGCGCGATCTAATCCTTGTTTATTGACTAAACATTTAATTCAAATCTCCTCTTAATATTTCATATTTGGCCATTTCTTTACGACAGAAATGCTACAGCCACTGTAATTTCTTGAATATGTGGACTTCAAAACGTGTAACTCAGAGCGAGGGTTTGAGCTTTTATTTTGAAATCGTGATGAAGAGTTAGCATATTGAGAAAGATATTCATGTATTCTCCTGTGTTTGCGTAGGTTCATAAATGATTTACCTTACAAATCTGAAATAGCACACATTGCGTTCCCAGATGAAGGTTATAATAAACTCAAACTCACAACAACATGCAGAGATGAGTTTGAGACGCTCCACATGTAAATAACAGTTTGTGCGGAGCAGCGTTTACTCTGAACGGAGCCGCTCTGAGACACACACACGTAACCTACACGCATGTTAATAATTAAAGCACATATTAAACCTGCATCGCATATATTTAAGAGAATCGTAGTGTTTGTGAATTCAATAGCATTATGCTTTATAATAATTTTTAAGTGGGTTTAATATATCATGCAGCCTATTCACGGCTGACTGTACCTGAACTGTTTCCAGAAGCCTCTGGGCACATAGTACTGCAGACGGGACGCGGTGAGATGACCAAAGATGACCTGCAGATGCCGCAGCACTCCGATGTTGTACTCCTTACGGTCCTCGGCCTTATTGAGAGAGGGCTTGTCATCAAACTGCTGATGATAACTGAACACATCATCCCTGGGGTCCACATTACTCTGCAGCACAATGATGTTCATTCAGACTGCATCTCTGCGCTAAGAGTAAGGTTGGGTATCGTCTGAAGTTTACCGATTCTGATTATCGATTCCCAGTTTCTGCTTATCGATTTTAATGTGGTTAAAAAAAAAAAGTCAAACATTTAGATAATCAAACCGATTTTATTCTGTGTCTCTTTTTGCAAAACATATAATTCCTGCTGAATACCATGAACAAAAATCAGCCAGCTACATAAAAACTGGACTTGATTAAGAGCTATTTGTGGTTTTAATGATTAAGCGCGAGCCGGTTGAAAATCAATTAAAATGTGTGACGATTCAAATCGGTTGAGATGCTAAACGAATCGCGATACAACTGTAGGAGGAGTTTATATGAATGCATCTCTGAGGGGAACTGACTGTCTTTAGAAAAGTTATGTGGCATTTTCTTTTCATCTTGCCTCTGAATGAAGCATATTAAAGTAGTGTTCATAAGCAGCTCTGCTTTGTTTACAGCGGTAACCCAGCAAACACCATCATTGCTGCTGATAAGCGCCACCTGCTGGCAGAAAGTGAATCTGCGTCTCATTCAGATCAAATTATACAATCTTATTTAGATTATAAACTGCTCATGCTGCATGTACACTGCATCTGTGTTTGGATGATGATTAAAATGCAGTGGTTGCCTCTAATTCTAAAAGGAAAGAGCACAGACGAAGCCTTAGTTTGTTTATATGAAGAGATTTCTTTTATTTGTGTAACTTATTTATTTGATTGTTATATTTCAAATTTACAAAGAAACGTGCAGCAATAGCCTAATAAAAGGACACATTTTCATTTACTGTATAATGTCTTCAATCTCATTTTGTTAAAAAAATCGTGAGAAAATAGAATTGTGAAATCGAATTGAATTGTAAGTTGAGTGAATAGTTACATCCCTACTCACTCCAGATTCACTCGTTTCATTAGTGACGTGACGTGACGTGGTCCGGGGAGCAGTTGGGGGTTCGGTGTCTTGCTCAAGGGCACCTCAGTCGTGGTATTGAGGGTGGAGAGAGCGCTGGACATTCACTCCCCCCACCTACAATCCCTGCCGGCCCGAGACTCGAACCCACAACCTTTGGATTACGAGTCCGACTCTCTAAACATTAGGCCACGACTTCCCATCCATTACTGGATGAATCAGTGTTTTTGAATCAATCTCTTGAATGAATGACTCAAAGACAAATACATTTGTAACAGCCCCTTTTCGCCAGCTAAAAATGAAAGATGCGCACAAAGGAATAGATAGGTGGAACTGAACAAGTATCAAAGTACAAGTATCCGATTCTGGAAGTGGGATTGATTGTCGATTCTCAACCCTAGCTAAGGGGTTTCGGTACGGTCGAGCGACACGTGAGTGCGTTTTTTACCTCGTTGTCCTGCTTTTCATCTCCAGACATGTCGTCGTCGATGTCGCTGCCGGTGCCTTCGATGGCCAGGATGCCGTTGCGGATGGGCGGGATCATGTAAAGCTGCTGGATCACAGAGTTCATGTAGCACGTGGCTCCTGCGTTCTTCAGACCCACGAAGCCTTTGGTCGGCCGCGGCCCCACCGGAGGCAGATACTCCCACTCCGTCAGCGCCTCGCACCCTGAGACCAGACGCATGAGTTTAACACACTGAACGCATTACGAGCCTCTTGTTCATTAAACAGGAGCACAGCAATGCTTTTCTATAAAAGCTGCATTCCATTCTCTTTATAAAGGATTTACAGTGTTTTCAGGCGTTTAAGGGTCATATGATGGGATTTAGGATGTAAAAGTATGAACATTTCTTATCACGATCATAGTGACCAAAATGATCACGGTATTGTTAAAATGTGCTGGAAATATTAAAAAAGTTCTGACACAAATTACTTCAAGTTTTGTATTTAAAAATCAATAAATAATAAAATAACTTTTTGTTTGCATAAACATTAAAACAATAACATTACCAGTGATGTCTGGATTTGAAACGACAACATAACTGACACAGCTTATCTAATAACATTACAGCCATTAAATAAAGAAAAGGATCAAGTCAAAATGATAATTAATAAATTATATGTATTTTATCGGCTCCATAAATAACTAAAGTCTCAAACCCAAAGAGATATTGTTTATCAAAGTTAAGACTCGAGGAGCAACAGTAATGTACGGTATGTGGAAAATAATGTGAACCTTAAACCACGTAAACACATTGCATTACACCAAATACCCAAAATAATTTTTAGCATCATCATATGACCCCTTTAATGAGGCACATTGAGCAAAAAACAGACAATATAAACTCATCTGGTTCCATTAGGATCAAATCACAGCAAGTCAAGTCAAGTCCAGTATTTTTACAATATAGCTTGAGTCAAAGCAGCTTTACAGTATTAAACAAGAAAATAGTGTGTCAAAGGAACCAAAAGTGTCTGGCAAAAGACCTTCACAGCAGCTGGTTTATTTGAAATGCAATCGGTCAGTACCTAGATAGTACATGTCTGTGAGCGTGTCGATGATCTGTTTGAGGTTGCGCATGCATCCGACAGCGAGCGCCACCAGCAGCTCGAAGCCGGCGTTTATAGACGCAGGACTGCTGCACACCGGTATGGCCTGCTCCGCCGGGAACTCGCCGCTCTTCACGTACTGCAGATACACGTTAGACGCCGGGAAGATGAAATCATCCGTCAGCTCCTGTGAGAGACAGACAGCACACATGAAGCCAACATGCTCTCCACAACATGTCTGTAGAAACTAGGGCTGTAGTTTATATGCTGCCAAATTACCCACAAAAGATAATTTAAAGCCATTATTGTGCTAAATGAGAGAGGATCAAGTAGACATTACAAATAGTAGCTTTAGAAATAAATATTTTATTTGAGTCAACAATTTATTACACAAATGTTTAGGCTACAACGGCCTAACAAACCTTTGAACATAAAAGATGATAATTAGAGAAACATCTCAGTATTGTTTGTTCATACAATGAAAGCCATTGGTAACCAAAATAGCTTTGTTACAGTCTTTAAAATACCTTCTTATGTTGTGCAAAAGAAAGTCATACAGGTTTGAAATGACACGAGGGTAAATTGATGACAGAATGAATCATTTTTTAAATAATACTCTAAATCAGAAACTAAAACTGCCAGCAGGTGGCAGTAAATGTGTTTTTGAGTCATTCATTCATTTGATTCGTTCGAACAGCTGATTCATTCAGGAATGAAGCAAACGGCTCACTTTATAGATAGGCCTTTGAATCATTGATTTGTTCAAAACACAGATTCCTTCAGAAACTAAACGCCGCTGATTTGCTCGGAGACTCACAACAATTCTGCTGTGGTTTAAAGGTAATATGTTCTCTGTGAAATTAAGCAAAAACAGACAATATTGTGTTTAAAATATAACACAATATTAACTTCTTATGTACTGAACTGGATAGAAACAGCACTCGTGAGATATATAGCGCTCACTGCTGGTGTGATATCGCTCCTCTATGATATAAATATGAGACAAAAACTCATTCAGGGCCATTGATGCATTGATGCCCTGAATCATATTTGTCAACAGTCAACTGTTTGAAATGCAGTTCATTTTAATTGCGCAATTTTTTCATAACTAATTAACGCGTTAAACTGACAGCCCTAGTATAAACATAAATCCAAGCATAGACCGTTCACCTTTATCAGATTAGCGCCTCCTTTCTCACAGCCGATGTAGAACTTTTTCTCCGGGGTCTGAAAGGCCAGCAGTTCTTTGGTGACCCCCAGATGACCCTCGAGAATGGTCTCTTCCACGCCGGTCTCTCCGGTCCTCCTCACCTCATCCTGAACGTCCATAAAAGCAGAGGAAAGAGAATTAAAGGCATCACTCCCTCCTGTTCCTCGTGCATGGAGTCGAGCGCTGTGGACTCACCCGGATCCTCTTGAGCCAGTCGATCTCGTTGTTAAGCAGCACCTCTGCGTTGGGAAGGTTTATGTTGCTGTTGAAGGCGTAGTTGAGCAAGTGCCGTAAGAGCGTGAAGTAATCGCCAGAGTGCTTCGCTCTTTCCTTAGCCGTACTCTGAAAGAGCAGTGAACATTTATCACACGACTGGTATCTAACTGACTCAAACGTGAGCGCTGCATGCTGTACTCACTCCCAGAACAGTGAAGAGGAGGGTGATGAAGAACAGGAGGGGTCTGTGTCCCATACAGCACCTGGTGGCCATGAGGAAGAACTGTTCCTGTGCCATCTGACGCACAGCTCTGAAAACACAAAGAAACCGAGGCAGTTCTTTAGTAACTCAATCTTCACTTTTCTAAATGTATAGCATTAGATGTCATGATAAACAGCCTCAGCTTCGTTAAAGCGCTAACGCCGTGTCCTAACTACACGCGACAAGATAAGATTCCAGCAACAAGCACTTTGTGTGTGACGCGACAGAATCAATCAAATATCACAGCCAATCAGAAGCGTGTGGGGGCGGAGCCACTCTGGAAGCACACTGCACTCGCAACAAAATGGATACATGTATAATCTAATTCATAAATATTAAACCTTTTTAACATTATTAAATGTACATACTGAGAGACTGATACCATCTCTGTTGTGGAATACACTCGTTGGTTCGCAGCGAGTCCACAGTTTTAACAAACATCTTTGCTTTCATTTATTTTCAAGATCTGAGGTAAACGGTCTGTTGTTGCTTTAATATGGCTATAAATGCCACGCTATATGACAGTCAAACTCACATTAGACACTTTTAACACTGAATAAAGCACATAATCTGTACCTGAGATTATCACCGTCATATAGTTTGTATGTTGTTTCAGCTGACGTCGCAGAAATAGAAACCGCTTCTAAAATAGAGATTGTGTGTGTCGCGGATAGTTAGGACAAAAACTCAGGGAAGTCGTGGCCTAATGGTTAGAGAGTCGGACTCGTAATCCAAAGGTTGTGGGTTCGAGTCTCGGGCCGGCAGGGATTGTAGGTGGGGGGAGTGAATGTCCAGCGCTCTCTCCACCCTCAATACCACGACTGAGGTGCCCTTGAGCAAGACACCGAACCCCCAACTGCTCCCCGGGCGCTGCAGCATAAATGACTGCCCACTGCTCCGGGTGTGTGTTCACTGCTGTGTGTGTGTGTGTGTGTGTGTGTGTGTGTGTGTGCACTGCTGTGTGTGTGTGTGCACGTTGGATGGGTTAAATGCAGAGCACGAATTCCGAGTATGGGTCACCATACTTGTCTGAATGTCACTTCACTTCACTTCATTAACATGGAAAAGATGCCTTTTATCGCGTCGCGTGTAGTTAGACACGGTGTAATGATCTAATGATCCATCACTTCTGATGATGCTGGATTTTAATGTACTAAATCTTTTTAAATCTTTCAGTGCATCTTAATATCTTGAGACAAAAATTTCAGCCTTTGTTGTCTTTCTCTGGTGCATGCCCAACATTAACTCGTGCCATGATCATGTAAAACTAGTAAACTCTTATCTGTGTCCCTGGAGCACAAAAGCAGTCATGAGTAACACAGGTATATCTGTAGCAATAGACAACAATACATTGTATGGATCAAAATTATACATTTCTCTTTTATGACAAAAATCATTAGGATATTAAGATCATGTTCCATGAAGATATTTAGTACATTTCCTACCGTAAATATATCAAAACTTCATTTTTGATTAGTAATATGCATTGCTAAGAACTTCATTTGAACAACTTTAAAGGAGATTTTCTCAATATTTAGATTTTTTTGCTCCCTCAGATTCCAGATTTTCTAATAGTTGTATCTCAGACAAATATTGTCCGATCATAACAAACCATACATCAATGGAAATATTATTTATTCAGCTTTCAGATGATGTATAAACCTCAACTTCAAAAAATTGACGCTTATGACTGGTTTTGTGCTCCAGGGTCACATTTGTGCTTAATATCAGTACAAAGACGCCAGGAAGGGACGCGACAAACTGTTCATATGGAGGAAAATCTACCTACAGGAATTACATCACTAATACACCATAACTTTGTTAATCAAGAACACTAAAGCCATGAGCACAAGCAGGGTTCAGATACTTCATAGCTCAAAAACACTTATACTGAATATTTCATTTAAGCCCTTCAACCAAAATTTGAGCCGTGCACTTCTGCTTTTAAAGCTGACTGGTCTATTAAGCGTCCACTGCAAGTACATTTACTGTAAATGCATTTTATATTTAATTTCTAAGCAGAGTGGAGAGCGTCTCCACAGAAGCGCACTGTTCCTGTAAGTACGTACTTGCTCTGGCAGTGCAGCAGCAGGTCGATGATGAAGGTCTGCCAGGCTTTCTCTTTGCTGAGCGTGTCGAGGGCCGTCGGGAGCAGAGCGAAACACAAGGTCATGACCTCCAGAGCCTCACAGCACACCTGCTCGTCTTCCGCGTCCGGTTCATTACCTGCGTTAGTCTGCAGGACGACAGATGCACGCTTAAACGAGGGATAAAACACTGGTGAACGCAGATGAATCCAGGGCTTCTGCGGATCCTTAAGAAGTCTTAAATTGTACAAGAAAGTCTTAATCATGATTTCAAGGGGTATTAGATCTGAGGACGGAAAGACCAGAATTGTGATCCGGTTTAATGTGACCATTAAACTTCAAAAGCCTATGATTTCATTAAATAAACACTAGCGCTGTATGTTTGAAAGTCCAGTGCTGCGCTGCTTTGTTTACTGACGTTAGTGGAAGCAGTTATATTTCTGCCGTTCTGATGTTTGTGTTCAGACCCTGCAAACACACAGAGCTGTAAACATGATCTGATGCATCGATAAGAAGATAATGCATTATAAACGTCTACACGGTAAAATGTATTTATATGTTAATTAATAATTTATTGATAATAATAGTTTAAATGAATATAACAATTAATATTTATTTTCTTAAAAATGGTTTCAAGGCTGAAATGTGAAAGGCTGAAATAATTTAATGTAAATTTAACTGTAAATCACACTTTTACATAGACATTGTTACTATTGCCCTACCCCGCTCATATGGTATTAATTTAATTTGTGCAAGAAGTCTTAAATTTGAGCTTAAACATCCTGCAGAAGCCCTGGAACCATGAACATGCCTTCTCGTAGATCTTGCTGATCTCGTCGTTGGAGCTGAAGACCAGCTGCACCATCCCACAACCTGAAGCCCAAACGATCTTCTGCACGGCGCGGATCACACAGATGTCTGGGATGTACTTTGAGGCCTGGAAGAAGTTCTGTACAATGAAGGAAAGCAACAAAGTTAGGAATATCAGCGTGAAGCGGGCCTCATACTGTGACTGTAAAGCGGTAAAGGTCAGAACCTCATCCGAGATCTGCTGGGCGAGCCGGATGGCCACGTTGCGCAGCATGCACTCGGAGGCAGGATTGGGAATGCTCTGGAGAGCGTTCTGTAGCACCAGAGCCTGCTCATGGGTCGCCTGATTGATCTGGAGGACAAACACCGTCACATCACCATGAAGAAATATAACCAAGTCTCAAATCCTGTGATAACGTGAGCCATGATCCACACCGGAGACGCGGGGTTGGTTCCCTCCACCAGAGGCTGGCAGGCCTCCGCCACGGCCTTCACGTGTCCGAACCCCACGCCGGTCAGCAGCAGCTTGCCGATCTTCAGGGCGTTCAGGTAAGCGCTGCGCCGCGTCTCCATGTCCGCACTAGGAAGGAAGTTGTTCCTCGTGAGCATTCCCAGAACCAGAGGCAGACCGCCGCTCTTCAGGAAGTTGTACTGGAAGTCACTGGTATCGTCTCCCAGAGTTCCACTGGCTGGCATCAGCAGCGCATACACCACCTGAGATCACACAAACACATCAACGCTGCACCATTCGGAGAAACAAATATATTTGGTAATTTTCTGATAAAAGCTGTGATTGAGGTTTTAAAAAATCCATTGTGATTATATCATTATAATATAATAATAATTTTACAGATAATATACAACTACTTTTACTACTAATTATTATTACTACAACTAAAAAGCATAACAATTACTACATAAAACAACTACAATATTATTATAATTAATATTTCTATTACTACAACAAATCTTTATATGAAACAAAATACTACATTAAATCATTATTAACTCTTTAACCGCCAGCGTTTTTGTTGATTTTCACAAATTTCATGGCCCCCAGAATATTTTGTTGTATGAATATCTGAACATGCATCATCTCAAAATAAAGATCAGACCCTCTACTTTCAAACTAAATAATTAGTTTTATTCTAGCTTCAAGCATTGTTTTTTTATTTTTAATCAACACTTGAATGTAGGTAGGTTTCATAAAAAAAAAAAAAGCAACATTTTGAGCAAAAAGTTGAGAAAAATCGCATTTTTATCAAATACTACATGTGGATCATATTCAGTAATATTATCAAAGCAAAGATGCAGTAGATGGCTTCCATCAGTATCCCAAAGCTTCACAAGCCTTTAACACTTTCTGGATCCACATTTCACTCTGAAACATTAGTCAGTTTTCATTTATATGCTGTTAGTGTTGATGATCACATTACTTTTCATATGCATATGCTCACATATGAGATCAGTGGTTCCTGTCTTCCTGGTCTGTGTTTTTGATCGAGTGATTCTAGACTCATTCAGGAGATGCGTGATAGCGCCCCCTGGCGTATAACAGTCAAAACACCGAAAATTCCATGTTTGGCGGGGAAAGTGTTAAAATTATTTTTACTATTATATTATTTTACTATAAAATAAAAAACTACAAGAAAAAAAATGACATTACAACTGTAAAATTATAATGCTAATATTTACGGCTGTCTTATTTCTTAATTTTCAAAATGTTAAACCATCAAACTTTGACAAAAAAAGCAGGAGCCCTTCAAGCTTCTCTTGTGGAAGCACACACTGTACAGCGGTGTGAAGATACCTCCTTGAGGTAGAGCACTTGAGAAGCGGACGGGCCGAAGAAGCGTGAATCCAGAGTGGGACTCAGACTGTTCTCTCCCAGCTTGGCATGATCCAAACATATCGCTCGCAGGTTCTCCACTGTAGTGTTATCTGTGAACACAAGCACACTTCAGTGACCTTCACAGCCAGGCTGTGTGTTACAGAGCAAGCCGTCCCGATCTTTGCTGCTACCTGGAGGCATGAGCTTCATGAGCACTCGAGCTCCGTCTCGCAGTAACGGCATGTTCAAGGTGCAGCCCAGATCAGCGATCTGCCACAAGAAGGAGATATAGCGCAGATGCAGCGACATGATCTGAGAAGACAAGAAAAACAGTCACCTCAACAAGACTGTTCTGCTTTAGACCAGAAATTACAATTCTGGTCGATACCAATAAACTGATAACCAATAAATGCCTGATATTCTACAATACGATATTCCGTGTCTATTAAACCTTTGGAAAAATTCATACCAGAACATTCAGGTGTGTGTGTGTGAGAGAGAGAGAGAGAGAGAGAGAGAGAGAGAGAGAGAGAGAGAGAGAGAGAGAGAGAGAGAGAGAGAGAGAGAGAGAGAGAGAGAGAGAGAGAGAGAGAGAGAGAGTGAGAGAGTGAGAGAGTGAGAGAGTGAGAGAGTGAGAGAGAGAGAGAGAGAGAGAGAGAGAGAGAGAGAGAGAGAGAGAGAGAGAGAGAGAGAGAGAGAGAGAGAGAGAGAGAGAGAGAGAGAGAGAGAGAGAGAGAGTGTGAGTGAGAGAGCAGTTACCGTGTTTAGGTAAGAAACAGCTTCACAAACAGTATATTTCTGTCTTACAGAATTGATGTCTATGGTAGAGATCAAAATACTGCAAGGCGTGTTTTGAAGGTAACTGGTGCTTCAGAATAACGTTTGTGTCGATTGCATCGTTTCGCCAGTAGGTGGCAACAAGTGACTGTTTAAAAATATAATTGAATCAAGAGATTCGTTCAAAAACGCTGATTCATCCAGTAATGAAACAATAAGTATTTACAAGTGAGTCATTGAATCATTCATTCAAACCACTTTTTCATAAATGTTATATAAAAAATTGGTGTATTAATTATACATTTTAAATACATATATTAGGTTATATATTAAAATGTTTAATAATTAATTCAAATTAATTAAAGAACCGTGGGAGAATCATGATCTCTATTTGAGACGAAAAAAAAAAACATGATTCTCAATTTATCCAGAATCGTGCAGCTCTAATTACAACCTACAATCCGGCAGGAATTGTGTGGGGGGAGTGAATAACCAGCGCTCTCTCCACCCTCAATACCACGACTGAGGTGAGAGCCTTGAGCAAGACACCGAACCCCCAACTGCTCCCCGGGTGCTGCAGCATTAGCTGTCCACTGCTCCAGGTGTGCGTTCACTACTGAGTGTACTAGGGGTGGCACGGTACACAGATGTCACGGTTCGGTACGTACCTCGGTTCGGGGGTCACGGTTCGATACAATTTCGGTACAACAGGGAAAAAAAAAGACATCTACTTTGCTCAGTTTCTTTTATTTTGATGTGAAAATGCTAAATATTATTACATGTTATATATATAAAATCTGTTTTGTTTTCATTGTGAGTGTACACAAATAAAAGCAGACCTTTAACTACAAGCAACAGCACAAATAAAAACACAATAGAGTAAAGATACAAATAAAATATCAGTGATTTTCAGGGGGTTTTTTAGGTACAGAAATTGAAGTACGATTAAAGTAATCAAAGGTAAAACAGCATTGCATATTCGACTGTATAAATTAAAGATTACTCTTTATTAAAGTTACAAAAGCGATTCAATCAAGAGCAGTGAGTGATTTCTTTGTTGTTGCTGTTTATTTAATATTAACTGTCACTTTAAGAGAAAGCACTGATACTGTACGCCCAGCCGGCTATGTCTGCTATAGGATACTTACCAAGACTGGCATTTTGACAGAATTTTGTGTGAATTTATCCATTAAAACACAATACTTCAGAGAGAGCTTCATATTTGCGCGCGTTCTGAGGCGCAGGTTTGTGCGCTTCTGATGAGCGCACGCACTAATCTTCTCACTGCGCGCGCGAGCTCGCTTCCTCTGGCTCTTAAATATTTGAGCTGGCAAAGCTTACATGACTTTAGTCTAAACGCCGATATCAACGTGTGCTGTTCAGGTCTCACCTGTGCGCGCGCTATCAGCACCTGGGTGATGACGGAATAAATGCTCATATTCCAGCATACGGCACTCACACTGAACAAGAGTGAATGATTTGTCCACTTATTTTTATTTTTTTCCTTCTCAACGCTGTTGTTATAATGTACTGGGAAGCCAGAATGCGCATCCATTAACAGAAACATACATTAGCCGAACCCTATTTGTTTTACGTGTTATTTATAACAAACCACATGCCTTGTCAGAATTCAGTTGAACCGCGGTCCTAGCGCGTGCCGAACCGTGTGTGGAGAACCGTGCGGTTCGGTTTTTTTCCGCGAACCGTGCCACCCCTAGAGTGTACACTTGGATGGGTTAAATGCAGAGCAATAATTCTGAGTATGGGTCACCATACTTGGCCACACACCACTTCCCTTTCCTTTCCCTTTACTGTTGAAAAATAATAAAACTTAATTTTTTTAAAGAGATAAATCACAAAATATTTTAAATTTTAATAGTAAATCCCCTTTATTTGTCAAGAATTTAAATGTTTATTTTTTTATTAATTAAAATATAAATTAAATGAATGTTTTAAGCCTTCATCTGATAACCAGTAAAATTTAAATACACAACACAGAATTTCTGAGGGGGAATAAACATTTCATAAGGCTACTGTAAGAATAAATAAAAATAGTTTGTATGCATTCAAATAATTAGACATACTAAAACAGAATTTGGTAACCATAAAACATAAGGTGAGAAAACAATTAAACATTTCATACGGCCCTAAACATGACATTTTTGTTATACTTTTAATAAATTAATGTTAAATTGTATAACTTTCATGATTTTAATTCATTAGACATGCTTTTTGATTAATACAATTTAATATGACCATTAACGGAAAAAACTATTTAGGAAAAAATTAAACGGATTTCATAGGGCCCTACATATATTTTAAATGTCTTTTTTTTTTTACTACTGCAGTATGCATCTATAACTTTGTGTGTGTGCTGTTGCGCTCATTAGTTCTGATTTCTGCCCGAGTCTCTCTCACACACTCACTCAGGCTGCACGAGCCTCGTTTGGCACAACATTATAAATACATTATCAGTCACCATAACTGTGACGTCAAAACAGACCGGCTCGGAAGCGGTGGAGTGACCGCTGGTCATCGGTCCGGGTCGGTCATGCAGAAAACCGGCTAATTCCGGTCCTTGGCCGGTCAGTCGGTGCATCTCTATATCATATTAAGCACAAGCATGGTTCTCACCACTCCTGGCAAGCAGCTCTCCACCTCAGGGTTCGGGCCGTCGCTGTAGTGGTTTGCTTGATTCCCGGGCGAGCCGGTGGACGAGTCGGACGAGCTGTCGGGGCTGGAGGGCATGTTGGAGCTGACCTGCGTGAGCTTCGCTGTGATGAGCTACAGAAAGAGTTAGTCCACGGTTTTAGCAGCTCATCTCTGGACGCTTCACCTCAAATATCAATATATACTAGGGGTGTAACGGTACACATATTCGTATTGAAAATTTTCGGTTTCATCGTTTCATTTTTTCAGGAAAATCAAAGAATAAATGCCGTATTGGCGCTCTTTGATGTGGCGAGACAGATCGCTGTATAGACGACTCGGTTCTAACGGCAGCGCGATCATCTCTTCTTCTTTACTACTAGTTTCTAGTTTTAACGTGAAATAAACGTGAATGAACAAATCATGCCTCATGTAACCTAATCACTCAATCAGCGTTTCAACCGCAGCAAGACGTCATTAAAACAGCTTGTAAACAATGAAACGTAGCATTTAATTTACCTCAGGCAAGTCATCAGTGTCTACAGCTCCTTATTTGCTAGAGAAATAATGCATTAAAGAGCATTTTGAGAAATATTAGACTATACACTGTTGACTTGTTAGTGATGTCTTAATCATTTAATGTATATTTAAATAAATCTTTTGTGAAATAAGTTATGACAGCCACTGTGTAATGTATATATTTCAACAACAGATTTTATAATTTAGAAGTTAGCTTAAAAACAGCATTATGTGCAATTTACACGTTTTCATACAATTTTAAGTTGAGTGTTATTATATTTAGGAAAAATAGCAATTAAATTTAAGTTTGGGCTCTGTTAATTGTAACTTTATAGTAATGTAAAAGGGCTCCCTATAGTTCAGAAGAGAAGTTGAAGTAGATTTTGATCCATAAGAAAGTTATTAATTGAAAGTTAATTGAATTTAAAGAAAAAGCAATTTGTTCAGTAAACCACTGTTTAATAATAAAAATAATAAAAAATACCGTGTCATGTTTGTGTAGCGTTACACCCCTCATACATACACACTGAGACATCTGTAAAGCTCACAGTTTTATCTTTGAGGTTGAGCTGTCCAATCAGCCGGCGGTCGTCAGCGGGGTCCACGATCTCTCCTCCGATGAACAGCTCCACTTTGGTGTGTGTGCTGTTGGCTTTGATGCGAGAGAGGATGCAGCGGCGGACCGAGCCGATGGTGTCGTTGGTGTGGGACCAGATGTCCAAGTCGTCCACCTGACGGCCCTGATTGGGAAACCTCACCACCAGGGTGATGTGCTTACCCCGAAACGCCCTGAACGCAGAGACAGACAACATGAGAAAGCCATTCAGACTCTTTTGTCATTGTTTGGCTTCCTACTACATGGGTTCAAGTCTGCATGAAATATAAATTCACCTCACCTTTATGGATTATATAGCAAAAATAATTTCTGTGCATGTTCCATTTAAAAAACAAAAGCATTTTGACCTTGATTTAATTAAAACATCATAACTGGATCTTCCAGTTATTCAGTCTCTCTGGTGACGTATGCAGGATTTCTCTAGTCATTCAGTTCTGTTAAAGGGTTCGTGAACTGAAAAACCTAAATTCCTTTGACCTTTTGACATATAAGAGGTCATTTTACTATAAAAACATCCTGTACGTTTCAGAACTAAAACTTTATCATTAGTCTAAAAACAGCTTATATTGAAGCCAATCTGCCAAAATGACAGCTTGTGGAATGTTCTACTCTATGGGCCGGGACACACCAAGCCGACTTCAAAGAGCTAGCGGTGAGGAAAGCTGACGGTGTTGTCTTCTCGCGTCAGCAGCGTCTGGATCAAAAGCAGCGCTTGAACACACGGCTCAGACTACAGCAGACTGCAAACTAACATCTGTGTTCTGCGTGAGCGGAGTTATCTGTCTATATCAGCAGCTATCAATATATTCGTCATTTAAAAGGAGAAACTTTAACGGATATACGAGATAAACAGATATACGAAACGCAAAGCAGTGCTTGCTTACCATTTTGAATATGATAACGTTCATCATTTTAAGCATTTACCTATTAGTTTTGATCACTTTCGCTTTAATTCTCATGCACCGACTCATTCGCTAAACTGAACATCCAATCAGAGTTCTTCCGACGGCCCATATGCTGACTCAACATGTCTACCGTGGACGAGAGCCGACGAGTGGAGCACACCGAACAAACTAGCCCCACTCCACCCACCGATTCTACACTGCTGCTACAGCAATGTCTGTTTAGCCCCGCCCACCGATTCTACACCGCTGCTACATCACTGTCTGTTTAGCCCCGCCCACTGATTCTACACCGCTGCCTGTTTAGCCCCACCCACCGATTCTACGCCGCTGCCTGTTTAGCTGAGGGGGGGTTAAAAACAGGACAGAAAATATCTTATTACTTCGAAATAGTGCTGTCAAACGATTAATCGCATCCAAAATAAAAGTTTTTGTTTACATAATGTGCGTGTGTGTGTGCTGTGTATATTTATTATGTATATACAAATACACTCACATACAATATATATATTGAAAATATTTGCATATATTTACATGTATATTTTTATATTCATATAATTTATAGTATATATAAATATATTTAATATATAAACATAAATAATGTGTATTTATATATATACATAATAAATATACAGTACACAGATATATTATGTAAACAAAAACTTTTATTTTGGATGCAATTAATTGTATCGTTTGACAGTTCTAAATTATTTTTTTTAATGTAAAAATCTTGATATCATTATAAGTGGACCTCAGAATTACCCAAAATAAAAAAAAAAGAGGCAGTTCATGACACCTTTAAACTCAGCTCATACATCTCACGCTCATCTGCATACGCTCTTGAGTGCCACGCCCACATCTCATCATCTAATCAACCATGCAAAGAAACAAGCCCCATCTTTTATTGATAACCCGTTACATTCAGAAGTACATCACAACACAGAAGATGTGCTGCTACTTCTGTTTCATTGTAACTCTTGGCCCTGACTCCACTGTATCAGTGTGCTGTGGCCGGGACTGAACTCCAGGAGGTGTGTGTAAGTGCAGAAGGCACCTGGACATGGGCAGGATGGTCCTCTCCTCGTGGTAGTCGCTGTCACACTCGTTGATGTACTCTCTGAGTACCGTGAGAACGCGCACCATGCGTATGGCCTCCTGTCTGGCACAGTTAATGCTGTCCTTATCTCCGTCCAGCACACACAGCGTGTCGTAGGAGGCCTTGAGCCGGTCGAAACACGACTGGATGAAGTCCTCATGGATCTCCACCTGTTCATGATAACAGCAGCGGATCAGACCTGATTTAACGGCGTGTTAATGGTCAGGCGAGGAAGACCGGCTCACCTGATTCACTTGTAGTTTTGGTCCGAGGTTGGTGTATATTTCTTTCAGCAGGTCTATCGCCCGAGTGGCGATGTCATCGCTGCCTTGAATCACGACCTGTGAAGAGATAATAACATTAAAATCTGAATAACATGATCTGGATGAGCAGCATTCACACTACAGCTGAATACAGTCTCTAGGTGCGTTTGCATTACAGATTTGCACAAAACCTTTGCAGTATTTCATAAATGTCAATTCAAAACTATTACGAAATGACTTTCTATTAACTGATGTTATGCAACTAAAATGTAATTATTTCCTCTTGCGATAAGTCCTGACGTGATGTCGGTAGGTTTATGTATATCGCAGCCACCGCACTAACCATTATTTGTAACTGAAGGAGATGTAGCAGCGCAGAAAGCCGCTTCTGAAACAAGCCGTTTCTTGGAGGCTATAGAACATTAGAGAATGATCATGTGACTTTTACATACACCAAGTGAGCTGTAAATGCGAAAAAACTGTTTCCATTGCAGTTTTGCTAAATATTCCTTTTTCGAATTGCCCGAAAAACCACCTCATGCGAGAGCAAAAACTTTTTTTGCAAAATATGGGAGTTTTTGTGAAATTGACGTGTTTCCTTTGGGTGTATTTTCAATTCGCAATTTGAAGGGTGATGGAAACGCAGCTATTGTGAATTCAGTTATTCACCGGACTCTATAACCCAGATAATGACAGACAGACGCTGCAGAAGATTCAGGGCTGGACAGTTATTCAGATATTATGAATTCATTTCATTTATCAATTCAATAAAATATACAAAAAGTATAAATATGTTTGATATCTAAATGTTTGACTTCATTTTTTTTAACCACATTGGAATCAAAACTGGGAATCCATAAGCATCGGAATCGATAAGCAGAATCGGAATTGATCAAATTCAAACAATACCCAGCCCTATACACTATACCCTATAGTGACAACTGTTTAGAGATAAAAATGATACGAGTGCATGATGCAGGTGTTACCCTCCAGAGGTAGTCGAGGCCGATCAGCTCCAGGTCGTCCATCATGTACGCTCTGCGTTTGGCCACCAGCTTGCCCTCTCTGCAGTTGACGGCTTTGAAGAAGCGCTCGAAGCACTTCATGCCGTTCTCCGTGAGCAGCGTGGGGTCCAGCTGCAGCACATTGTTCTCAAAAAAGTCCTTGTTGATATCCGGGTCCAGATCCGGCTCGTCACCCATCAGCTTGGAGTACCACTTAAAGCAGGCCTCGCGGTCGCACAGAAAGACGGCGTTCTCCGCCAGACACTTCCAGATCTGCTTGGCCTGCGGAGCGCAAAGCCACAGCTGTCCGTCCTTCAGCAGAAACCTGAGCACGGGTTACAAACTCCTTAATATTCTGCATTGAACATATTAACCTCCTCAAAAACTCCCATGTTAACTGACTGATGTACAGTCAAACCAAAAATTATTCAGACACCAGATATAATTTTATATTTTTTACTAGTGGGTGCAGGACACTATATTTCATTTATATAAGTGAGGAGAGCAAAATAAAGTCAACTGTGACATAATATACCCAAACATTCTTCATACAATGACTACCAGTAAAATTTGGCATCAAAAATTCAGACATTTTGAGCTGAGCATGTTTTGCTGAAGTGTTTTTCTTTAATTGCTAATGTGATGTTTTTCCTCCACAGACTGAACTAAATGAAGCACTGCTTGGTGATTGGTCGAGCTAAATTGGTTTTATCTAATTGTGTTCTTAAATTTATCAGCTGACAGCTATTCAACCCAATTCATTTCATTCCTTTCTATCAAAGTTATCTGACTTTATCAAGATAAATTTGTTCTGACAGTTTAACTCAGAGTTCTTGTCATAGTTTATTACCATTATGAAATGTTGAAGGTGTCCGAATAAATTTTGGTGTATCTTCAAAATGTCAAAGGTGTAAAACATCTGAAGGAGATTTATTTCATATGCTCTGGAATTGTCCTGTTGAATGATTCTAGAATTTGGAAATTAGGGGTTACTGAATTAGTCTCATCATAAAAAGTATTTCACACTTTTGGCTGTACGGCTAGTGAACTGAAGTCGCAGAAAACACTGGATCAACGAGCTCATTTCATACTGCACCCCTGAGAAAATCCTCTTCAATGTTAGGAAATCACAGAAATCTTTGGAAAAATTTGGGGATATTTCAGGAGCATTAACATTCTCTTATTGCAAATTAATTTCAATGTCATAATTATGTAATACATACATAATAATTTTATATTTTATATTAATGATTAATACAGTTAAATAGATGATTTCTGTTGAGTTGCATGGTTTTTTCTTTCTTTCCTTATCTCTCTTTTGTTACATAGTTCTGTTTTGTAAAAGAAAAAGATGTTTGTAATGTTATGTATACTAAATGTGTCCCTGCAGCACAAAAGCAGTCATGAGTAACACAGGTATATCTGTAGCAATAGACAACAATACATTGTATGGATCAAAATTATACATTTCTCTTTTATGACAAAAATCATTAGGATATTAAGATCATGTTCCATGAAGATATTTAGTACATTTCCTACCATAAATATATCAAAACTTCATTTTTGATTAGTAATATGCATTGCTAAGAGCTTCATTTGAACAACTTTAAAGGAGATTTTCTCAATATTTAGATTTTTTTGCTCCCTCAGATTCCAGATTTTCTAATAGTTGTATCTCAGACAAATATTGTCCTATCATAACAAACCATACATCAATGGAAAGATTCTAAAAATGTCCACTTATGACTGGTTTTGTGGTCCAGGCCAGGGTCACATATGTTTTGTTTCACATATTATATAAACTACAAATAAAACTATTAAAAAACCCAAACTTTAGAAACTCCTGAATTTTACAGTGTGTGTGTGTGTGTGTGTGTGTGTGTGTGTGTGTAAGACAAAGACACCACTGACCTCAGGAAATTGAGTCTCTCCTGCACTTCCTGTACGTGGCTGTACCGGCTTCCAGCTCGAACCGTCTGAGGATCAAACCCTGTATGCTCTGAGCCAAAGAATTACAGTAAAAGTTGGCTTTCATTTACAGCAAAACTGGAAGCAAAACAATGCATTTGCTGTCCGACGACACACACCTTTGGAGAACTGCCTCATGTTCTCCATGTACGCAGACAGGTTCTCGGCCACCAGCGTGACGAGCGCGTGATTGTGCTGGAGCTGGTTGATCAGATCGTGGCGGTAGAAGACATGTGGACTCCTCTGTGTCTGACTGCACGAGAGATGAACGATAATCACACACCGCCAACAGAGAGATCTTAAAAACGGTTGGATTTAAAGACGGAGCAGAATGTGTAAGATGAACTCACCTGAGGTTCTGAGGAGCTTCTCCAAACAAGCTGCAGATCTCCCTGATCTGCTTCAGAGCCGGAATCACCCACTTATCATTCGTCCGGAGCTCCTCGATGAAGCGGTCGATCCACTGCATCTTCTGTGTGTCGCGGTCCTGTGAGACGGCAAAAACAAAACCTACGGTGAGTGACGGCACTAGGGCTGTGAATCGATTCCGATGATCGTGTCAACGATTCGATCCGATTCCGATGATCGTGTCAACGATTCGATCCGATTACGATGATCGTGTCAACGATTCGATCCGATTCCGATGATCGTGTCAACGATTCGATTCCGATGATCGTGTCAACGATTCGATTCCGATGATCGTGTCAACGATTCGATTCGATTCCGATGATCGTGTCAACGATTCGATTCGATTCTGATGATCGTGTCAACGATTCGATTCCGATGATCATGTTGAATTTTCTTTTATATTCTTCATATTCTGTGTGGTCAGTTCACAGCAGTGAAAGAAATTAATCTTTTCCAATAAGTTTTATGAGCATTTTTACCTTTAAGCCATTTTTTCTAAATGTGTGCATCAGAGTCAAATTCGTGCATTTGGGCTGTTACCAAGCAAATTAAATCAGTATCAACAAAAAGTTATCTTTGCAATGCATCTGAAGTGGCATTTAGATGCATTTACATACTTTAATGCAGCTCAGAGGGACATAGAATGCTAACCTGCAGTTACAAATGCAGAAATAATGTTTTGATATTTGAAACAAAACATTGAAAACTGATATTTGAAATTATTAAAAAAAAAAATGAAGATACTTTAAATGTGAAATTAGAACAGTCAGTAGGTGGCAGCAAGTCACTGTAAATAAGGGAGTCATTGCGATTGAACCGAATCGTGCTGTGGCTGTGCTTGGAATTATTTTTGTTGGAGAAATAGAGCAAAAGCAGGAAATATGGTGTCTAAAACGTAAGTCTCTTAATATCAATTTCTTGTTTATTGAACTGTTGTATAAAATCAATATCACATTTGTAATCAGGCTGATTTTTGGAGAAAAAAAACGGCACACTTTGTGTGATACTAACCATATGAAATGATATAAATATAGGCTATACATTTTCTGCCCCCATATCTTAAATTATGTGATCATTCTAAATGCATTTTAATAGACGGAATCGTGCAGTGAAATAATTCTGGTCTTTCCGTCTCCAAATTTAAGACCTCTTGAAATCATAATTAAGACTTTCTTGTACAATTTAAGACTTAAGACCCCACGGAAACCCTGGAAGAGATGCAGTCAAACTCAGACCTGCGAGCAGCTGTAGTCCAGGATCTTGATGTGGGCGCTCAAAGCCTGGTCCATGATGTCGACGGGGACGTCATCACTGTGTGCCAAGTTCCACAGCAGGTTGAGCACTTTGTGAGCCATCACTCCGTCCTTATCATCCTCCGCTAGCCTGCGGATCAACTCCAGAAGCTTCTCCCGCTGCTTCTTACCAGCGTTAGTCCAACTGGCCTGCATCAGAACACACAGAGTTATCACAGCATCCTCACAACGAAAGAGCCCCGTATTACACTGCTGGACAAAATGATCAGAACACTAGTATCTTCAGCAGCTAAAAAATGTTTTTAAGTCAGTTATTTCTATCGTCTGCTGGAGTGTGTCAGTAGGAAATATCAGTTTACATCTCCAAACATTCATTTGGCCATTAATTGTAATTAATCCAGTGAGATGTTTGAGATCTGATCTGATCATCATCAGTCTGTCTGGAATGACATGAAGAAACAGAACAAACTGAGACTAAATCCAGAAGAACTGTGTCTCTGCTTCAAGAAAGCTCCTGCAAAGCTCCTGAGAAACTCTGCTCAAGAGCACCGAGGACAAAAGCTGCTTTAAACACAAAGGATGCTCACAACACATGTTGATTTCATTTAGCTCATAGAAGATAATTGATCAAGAAAATCTATTTATGGCATTATTTTTGACAGCATCCTCCTTTTACAGCATTTTTACACAAGTGCCTAAAACTGTTAACAGTTCTGTAGCTTTGCAGGAGGTTTCTTGAAGCAGAGACACAGTTCTTCTGGATTTAGTCTCAGTTTGTTCTGTTTCTTCATGTCGTTCCAGACAGACTGATGATGATCAGATCAGATCTCTAAAATCTCACTGGATTATTACAATTAATGGCTAAATGAATGTTTGGAGATGTAAACTGATATTTCCTACTGACACACTCCAGCAGAAGATAGAAATAACTGACTTAAAACCATTTTTAGCTGCTGATATACTAGTGTTCTAATAATTTTGTCCAGCAGTGTATACGAGTGTTTTGGCGGCTCACCTTGAAGCAATCGAACAGGTGATCGAGCTGCTCCGGGGAAAAATCCCACGCTAGCTTGGCCAAAAGATCGTGGACATTCTTGACGATCGCTTCGTGTTTACCAGCCTGAGAAAACAGGATACAGTAGATGATATACCTTACCTGGTCTACAACAGACTTCAGACTCAAAGCAATCAAAGTAAATCCCAATTAAAACTTTACGCATGTACTTCCTTCTGGACATATCTGGCAATATAATCGACTCGTTTTCAAACACAGTATTGGAAGAGAACTGGACCGAGCTGACGATGACATCACTGTTTTCTCCAGAGCTGCTTTACAGATTAAACTCATTCCATAATACACGAAATTTAGAAAGTTATTAAACTGAACTGAATCAACAATAAACTGACTTAAAGGGGTCCTATTATGCTTTTTCACTTTTTTAACTGGAGCTGGAGTCCATTCCTGAAACACAGAAAAACTGGTTTTCTGAATTCTTTCTGGTCTGGGCATCATGCGGAAAAATGTTGGGTCACCAGGAAAGGTTTTCCCAGCAGTAACAACAGTTTATCCCGATCTGTTTGAGGGAGTAGAGCCCTTTACTGTTCAACAATAAAAACAATACCATGTCAGAAAACAGACGTTAACTGTGGATGAGACATGCGCTCTATACGGTCTGTGAAGATCAATGAGATAAAAGTCTACAGGAAGATATGTAGAGACATGCTGAACGGCTGGCTTCATTCAGACCGATGTCAGTGGGATCACGGGCCGGTTAACTAGTATAACCGTAACTAGTTAGGTTAGTCATGTGGCTGCAGTGATGAACCTGAGCCGCCCAGATGTTGTCCAGGTCCTGCAGGGTCAGCGCTTTCTCCTTAATGACGAAGCGCAGGATCTTCTCCAGCTTCTCCACGTACTGCGGCTGGTGCAGACTGTCTCTCAGCACGATGGACAGAATGCTGTTCTGCTGAATCCATTCCTGACACAAACAGCATCATGAGCACACACACACACACACACACACTGAACTGCTCAGATGTCCTCTTATGTTGTGTTAGTCATTTAGACTTGGAGAGGATTTTCTTTTTCCCCGATATGCTAGTTATTGTTATCACGTTGGACTAAAACTTACTTTGTTCAAAAAACTACTGGATAATTTTTGTAAAAAATGTTTTTTTTTTATTTTTGGAGCTGATTGATCATAGGCCTCATTGATCTGAGCTACGTTTTTGAGTAAACAAAAAGATAAAATGCAATACATCATAATGAGAGATTTACATGCAATTTTTTTTGTTTTTAAAGGCTGGTCATTTATGAGCAGAAATACCAAATTAGGTGGATATTCAGCACAGAACAGGTTAAATCTATTGGTGCACACGAAACAGTTGAGCGGCGTTTCTCTTTCTCTATGAGCTGTGTTTCCATGTCATATTTAATGTGAGAGTGACGGGGATGGATTGATTGTGTTCTTACAGCCATTCGCTCCGCGGTCAGCCACTCCTCTTCCTCCGGGTTTCCGTGCCGGTGAGTGTAATACGACACACTCGAGATCACCTTGTTCACTTCATTCAGTGCATTCATTTTCCCATTAAACGAGGAAATCTGCAACAACCTGTAAAACAGAGGAGAGCAGATTAGACTAGATCAGTTCAACATCATAACTAGTAACTCAAGCTTATAAACCAGAGAGTGAACCAGAAACAACGGCTTACCGAAGGATCATTTTTAACCTGAAGATTTCCAGGTTCTTGACGGTTTCCTCTTGACCCGGAACTCTAGACGCCAGGTTCTTCAAGGACTTTATGATCATGGACAGAGCGTCATTCTTGGCCTCGTTCTTGGCCTCCTTCTTCAGCTCCTCATCTGTGAGGTTCTCCAGAAACTGTGGAACCATCTCGATTATGGGTAAGAAAAACGTCTTCACCGTGTGCAAAGTCAAGAACTCGTAGCACTGGCCGAAAGGTCTGGAAAATAATGGAGAAACAATGAGACTCTGGAGAACTCGCAGCAGCAGAAGCGTGTTTATTTAACAGGCATGGACTGCAGATGGACGTACTTGATGAGAGCGGCGATGATCTGCACGTTGAGAGCCTGGCCGCTCATGAAGCGATCGTGCAGAATCTGGAACCCGTTCAACGTCCCGAACTTATTGATGAGGTCCACCAGCCAACCCTGAACCAGAGACACCAATGACGAGGTCACGACCAAACCAAACTGCTTACGATCAAATATTATCATGTCTTCTTTTAAAGGGGTCATGAACTGCCTCTGTTTTTATTTTGTACTGCTCCCTGATGTTATCATGCAGCGATGTAGAATCGGTGGGCGGGGCTAAACAGACAGCGCTGTAGAAGCAGGTGTTGATCATCTTCTGCGGAGGCGGTGCTTATCCACACTATGACGTCTTAAGAGTAGAACATTCCACAAGCTGTCGTTTTGGCAGCCTGCCTTCAATATAAGCTGTTTTTAGACTAACAACAAAGTTTTTGAGTAACTACGCTCTTACATGGAGGTTAATTTATGTTTCACAGACATGCGTTTGATTGTTTTTAATCAAATACATCTGTGTTTCCTGACACCACTTCAGTGCAAATGACCCTTCTGCTCTTCAGCGGAGCTGTGCATCATCCTGTCTGAACAGGACTGCCTGTGATCATCGAATATACATTTTTTTAACCAGTGACTGATCAGTAAGAAAGAGACTGGTTCTCAATAACTGCTCTGTGTTTGACAACTGCACTAAAAGCGTCACACTCAGCTGTGATTGGGAAATCAGGGCCTGTATTCACAAAACATCTTAAGGCTAAAAGTAGCTCATAACTCACCGATTTAAGAGAAAATCTTAAAAATAATGGGCATGTCAGTCCTAAATTTAGAACTCCAAACTTTTTGCTCTAAGAGTATTTCACAAAGCGTTTCAGCACTAAAACTAGCTCCTAAATCTGTGAAAGATTAGAGTCGTGAAGAGGAGTCCTAAATCACTGAGACCAAGCCACAAACTATCCTAAAATAGCTTTTTCCGGCAATCTGCCTCGGAAAGTAAACATTTTAGAAATATTTGACGATAACGATCTTTTATAAAAGGCATCGTTTTGGAGATTATCCCAACTCCAGATTTTCCTTTGACTATATCCTTGTTTTCATTAACCAGCTGGACAAGAAGTAACAGCTGTTCTTGAGTCCGGTTTGGTTTCTTTCACATTTGCATGTCTTACTATCAGCCATGATTATTCTACTCTGTTAATTAAAAGGCTGTTCATATGCATATTCACTAATTATGAGAAGCATACATGTCAGAGGCTGACAACTAGCATATAAACATATACTTGTTTAATTAGTGACACTTAGCCTGCACTTTACAATCTTTATTTGAATGTAGCAATTAACATTTAACTTTTTAACCTTTATTTGAATGGCAACATAATATTGCGCTGTACAATATTTCTATCTTTGACAGAAACTATCAGCCAATCACTGTGTGCGTAGTTAGTAACCATGCTGACATCATCCATAGCAACGAGGTAAACCCCGCCCCCTTACTCTGAGTTTAAGACTTCTCTCTATTTCTTAGTACAATTTTGTCTCAGCAGATTTGTGAATAGGTTTTAAGAGAAAACTCTTTTACTGCTATTTAGGAGAACTCTTAGAGGCAAGATAAATGTTTTGTGAACACGGGCCCAGAAGCAGCGCTGTACCTTAGGAGAGCGTGGGTCGGGCGGCCGGGCGAACAGCTCATCGTCAGCGAGCTGTGCTCCCGCAGGAACGCTCTCGGACGGACGCGTGCCGTTGTAAATGTGGAACTTGCAGTGCGGGTTGGTGGCCATGGCCAGCAGTTCCAGCAGAGGGAACCAATCCTGAGCCAGCTTGACCACGCAGAGCTCCACCAGACGGTGGGTGTTATTGATGATGCACCTCTGCAACGGGACGAGAGCAACAGATCAGCATCAGAGAGACGTCTGAACCCTCCGATCACAGACAGACTCAGACTCACGTGGATCTCAAACTTCCAGCCGCTCACGGCCTCATCCGTCAGGATTTTGGTGAATGAGATTGTCAGGCCGTCGCGGAAAAACCTCTGACACGCCTCGCACCTCACGTCCAACCCTGAACACCACAAACAGCAGAAAACACAATGACTCCACCTGAACACCACATCCATCCTAGCGCTGCACGATTAATAGACTGCGACAGTCACACGCATCTCGTCAGTAAAGCCGGTTCTGTGTTCAGTAGTAAATCTCCATCACGTGCTTCCAGATAGAGCAGCATTTACTTCACAGAGCCGTACTTCACTAACAAGCTACGCAAAACCGTGTTTAATGATATGAAATCGAAGTAATCGTGCTGCGATAATGACAGCTGTTGGCGTAGCTTCTCAATGAACTACGGCTCTGTGTAGTAAATGCTGCTCCTTCTGAAAATACCACATTTAATAACATGTTTTTACTCCAAACTCACTTCATAACGTCAGTCGAGTGTTTGAAATAAATCCTCCTGTGAGATGATGTGGCTTCTTACACAGAATAAGACAAGCAACACATTTCATAGCATTCTAAGCAGCGATAAAGGCATTGCATTATTATCTACTTTATTATAATGAAAATTATAATAATAGAACTCAGATAAGCCATATATTGTCGTAGTTGTGTGTTTATTAGTCACGCTGAATCAATGAAAGCGGTTAAATCTTCTGTTTATTCAGCGAGTGCTATAGGGATCTCCTGGGTTTCTTCTGCGGGGCGTATTTAGAGTTTCTCTGGAGATTTACTACTGATCACAGAACCGTGCTTCACAAGATGTGCATGACTATCACAGCTTCTGCCTAATCGTGATTGAGACATCATTTCCATTTATCGTGCAGCCCTATCTCATCCACTTCTGATTGATCATCTGCGACATCTGACCTTTTTTACTGAGATCTATAGCAGCTTCCAGCAGAACCTCCAGCTCTCCTTTGGGCAGGACCGGAACCACCCAGCGCGGCCTGAACCACAGGAAACCACATTAAACCACATTAACACCACACTGAGAGAAAACCTGCACAGTCTGAGATCGGCGCCGCTGCTGACCGGTTGATCATGTCGTCCAGCTTGGCCAGGTCTGTGTGGGGGAAGGCAGGCTCCTCCTCTTCCTGTGTGGGCGGGGCTTCTCCCTGCCCCGGTTCCTCTGGAGGACTGATGGGTGTCGTCTCATTGGAGGAGTTTGGTGAGGGCGTCTAAACACAACAGCACAACATCAGGCGGAAGCGGAACAACAGGAAGCTGTTATTTATGCAGTTTACTGATGCTTCGGTTAACATGGTTAATAATAATATCTATACTTGACCCTCTAACACTAGCACTCTCTATTCTATTTCTGTTCTATTTACTCATTTTATTTTTATTATAAAAAATTAAAACCTTGCTACGTGTACTGCGTTAGGCTGACCAAGACTTCTCGCAGCACTAACATATCATTGATCTTTTGTTGGTTTTGATTGCTTCTGTTGTCATCATTTGTAAGTTGCTTTGGATAAAAGCACCCACTAAATGACTAAATATGTAAATATGGAACGCTGATCAGCTAAATAACTAATAAAGAGAATTGGTTTGGTGCTTGACTAACAGTTCAACAATGGCTAGCTGATTAGTGGGCAGGTTGACTAATGAATTGCTTTAAGAACTTCACAAAAACATTTCAGCGTGTTTTATTTTAATGCATTGAAGTGAATCAACAATGAAGAGAGTCGAACTGAACAACAACACTACAGAACTGCTTATAGCTGAAATAAACACTGTTATTGATCTGAACTGAACTTGAGCTGAATAATGACACTGTTGTCTTTTAGATCTGCTTTACAGCTGAATCCGTTTCCATCATTGATTCTGTTTCTAACTGTGAAGCTGCTTTGACTCAATCTGTATTGTATGAGGTGCTATAGAAACACAGGTGAACAGAGAGGAAGCTCTTCCCTCGAGCTGTCGTGTGTTTCTCTCGCTCACCTGGTTCTGGGGCAGCAGGGTTTGGGTTTGGTTCTGGCCGTCTGGCGCTTGGCTCTGGCTCTCGTTGCCCCCCACGGGCGAGCCACGGGTGGTGGCCGTCATGCTCGATGTGGGGCAGATCTTTGCAATCTTGTCCGTTTATGTGGCGGGCACCGGGCGAGAATCTACAGGCCGGGCGGCAGTGGGGCGTTTCAGGCGGCTGAGGGAGCAAGATTGAAGCACCTGGAGCTCAGGCCGAGCCGCAGAGACCATCGCATTTCCTGCAAGACACACAGAAACACAGACTGAGAAGAGCTGAGATGGGTTTGAGTTTAACCGGCTGTGCAGATCAGATGCTGCTGCTAACTTTAACCGGTGAAGACCAGCTGCTGTCGTCCGTCCAAACAAACACGAGCAGTCAGGACGAGACTCGCACAAACTCACATAGAAACACAGCGGATGCGTTTGTTCAGTCTGTGATCATCATCAGACGCGCGTGTGTCTGTCCTGCTGCTCGATCACCGCTCAGATCTATTTAAAGGGATAGTTCACCCAAAAATGAAAATTATCCCATGATTTACTCACCCTGAAGCCATCCTAGGTGTATGCGACTTATTTTTCTTTCAGATGAATCCAATCTGATTTATATTTAAAAACATCCTGGCTCTTCCAGGCTTTATAATGGCGGTGGATGGGTGTTATTTTTCAGTAGTCCAATAAAGCGCATCCATCCATAATAAAGTGCCTCACACGGCTCCGGGGAGTGAATAATGGCCTCCTGTAGTGAATCCATGTGTTTTTGTAAGACAGTAAAACCAATAATCTCTAGCTTGTGCTAACTATCGTACGTTCACAATAGAACAGCGTTCCGGCGGAGGACGGAGGTGTAGCGTAAGCTCCGGTGAGAATATGCTAGTCTCGCAAGAACCAACGTTTGTTTACAGGAGCAAAGGAAGCAAAGTTTCCTTACTTTAGCAAAGAAAAACCAGTCTCCCCGGGGCTTACATCGAAACCCTCTGATATTTTTCTTTACAAATCCTCGTTTTGCACTTCTAATTTGTGACCGGTGTTTTGTTTTGCTCTCTCCTCTTTGAGCTGGCGCTACTCTGAAGTCCTCCATCATCTGCCGGAACACTGTTCTATTGTCTATTTACAGACACACACACACTGTTTACAGACACACACACTATTTACAGACACACACACACTGTTTACAGACACACACACTATTTACAGACACACACACACACTATTTACAGACACACACACACACACACACACACACACTATTTACAGACACACACACACACACACACACACACACTATTTACAGACACACACACACACACACACACACACACACACTATTTACAGACACACACACACACACACACTATTTACAGACACACACACACACACACACTATTTACAGACACACACACACACTATTTACAGACACACACACTGTTTACAGACACACACACACACAAAAAAACAGTTTACGGACACACACACACAGTTTACAGACACACACACACACACAGTTCACATACACACACAGTATACAGACACACACACACACAGTTCCCAGACACACACACAGTTTACAGACACACACACACAGTTTACAGACACACACACACACACAGTTTACAGACACACACACACACACAGTTTACAGACACACATTTTTAGATTTTCAAAAAAACACCATTTAGTATGTTTTTTTAAGCCTTTTGAATTACGGGGACATAGGCAGTGTCCTCATAAACCACCTTCATATTGTAATACCTCTGTCATACCCATGTCATTATACACATTTGTGTCCTCATAAACCACATAAACATGCACACGCATATG
>NC_136741.1:32580000-32592500 GCF_936440315.1 Barbus barbus | reverse complement strand
TACGTTCCAAAACATAATGTTGTACTTTTATACGTTTTTTTCCCTTTAGTACTTAAGTACATTAAAAATGTAGTACTTTCTTGTACTCAAGTAAAACTTTGAATTACTTTTACTCGAGTAAAACAAAATACTAGATTTCTACTGTAATTAAGTATTAAATGATATTTAATATGAAACGTAGTGCAGTAAAAAGTACAGTATTATGCTTTAGAATGTTGTGAAGTAAAGGTTTCCTAAAGAAAAACACTTCTAACACACACTTGACAAATGAACTTTTAAAGCAGAGGAAAAATACTTCACCACCGTCCGCCTTTGCATTTAATATAAATGATATAAAGCAGGATTATTAGGAGTTCTGTGGCTAAATATAGAAGTGTTTGTTCCTGAATATTGTTATGAGACAGCACATGATCTGCTGGAGGAAAAGGAGCAGTTCTCAAACCATCATCATCATCATCATCATCATCATCATCATCACTGCCATAAAAACAACATGCATGACCTGATTTCAAAAGCAATTTACTTTTTCAACACATGAAAGGAAATAGATAAAAAACAAACAAACATACCGAAGAGCATTTGCAGAGGAATTTACACAGGGCAATATGAAATGAAGAGCTCACACAGTCCGTCGAGTGGTTTATGCACACACTACTTCATTTCAATCGCAAATGCACACCATTGAAACATTTACACACAATAAAATCCTCTCGGTTTTCTCGGAGTAAAACGATAATACTCTTAAGACAGCACATTTTCTGAAATGGTTGATCTAGGAATGGATATTTTCCTCCTCGTTCCGCACAAGAAATCAAATCCAGGACAATTTACAAACACGTCACTACACGGGGCATGAGGGAAGCCGTCCGCTCGGAGGTGGATCTGGACAGACACATCTAGAGGAAGAGGAGGAGCAGCCCGAGGAAGAGCGCTGGGCTCCGCTGCTCTTTGTGCAAACCTACATCTGTAAACAGAGGGGTGGTGGATGAAACGTCCGTCCGCGCAAACGGTGCTCGTGTGTGTGAGAGAGGGTCAGCTGTGCTTATATACTGCAGGCCAGTGGGCGGAGTCACATAGCCACGCCCACAGGGAGGGACTGATGGGGTATTGGCTCCTCCCCCACCGCTGACTGTGCTCATCATTGCTCTGAGACGCCGTCTCGTACGTTTAAAAAGAAAACCGTATAAAATGTCATCAACCCCCTTTGTTATTAATACAGGACCATATCTATGACTTATATATTCATATTTATAGATATTTATATATGTATAGATATATACAATGCTACGCAGTGGTAGTGGCCGGGCTGTAAGTCCGTGTGTGTGTGTGTGTGTGTGTGTGATGTTAGTACACCCAGGACACCGGCACCCACTGCACAGTGCTGGACACCAGATCGATGGCCTCCTCCAGCAGCCGGATAGTGTCGTCGATCTCGTTATTGATGATCGTCTGATCGAAGTAATGAGCGTAGGAGTGCTGCAGCGTCTCCGACTCCTTCTGCAGCCGCTGGAGAGACTCGTCCTGATGAGAACACACACACAACATCAGCCTCTGACACGCTATCCAGCACACACACACACACACACACACAACGTCAGCCTCTGACACGCTATCCAGCACACACACACACACACACACACACACCATCAGCCTCTGACACGCTATCCAGCACACACACACACACACACACACCATCAGCCTCTGACACGCCATCCAGCACACACACACACACACACACACAACGTCAGCCTCTGACACGCTATCCAGCACACACATACACACACACACACACAACGTCAGCCTCTGACACGCTATCCAGCACACACATACACACACACACACACACAACATCAGCCTCTGACACGCTATCCAGCACACACACACACACACACACACACACCATCAGCCTCTGACACGCCATCCAGCACACACACACACACACACAACATCAGCCTCTGACACGCCATCCAGCACACACACACACAACATCAGCCTCTGACACGCCATCCAGCGCACACACACACACACACAGTATCAGCCTCCGACACGCCATCCAGCACACACACACACACAACATCAGCCTCTGACACGCCATCCAGCACACACACACACACAACATCAGCCTCTGACACGCCATCCAGCACACACACACACAACATCAGCCTCTGACACGCCATCCAGCACACACACACACACAACATCAGCCTCTGACACGCCATCCAGCACACACACACACACAACATCAGCCTCTGACACGCCATCCAGCACACACACACACAACATCAGCCTCTGACACGCCATCCAGCACACACACACACACACACACAACATCAGCCTCTGACACGCCATCCAGCACACACACACACACACACACACACACACACACACAGTATCAGCCTCTGACACGCCATCCAGCACACACACACACACACACAGTATCAGCCTCCGACACGCCATCCAGCGCACACACACACACACACACACAGACACACACACACACTTCCGTCTGAGCCAGTCGTTCTAGCACAGCAGCTCCATGTGTGTTCAGTCACATTCATTACAAACTATCTGTTACAGATACCATTATTATTCATATTTTGAATCAGTTTTTATTTTTATTAGTGCTGTCAAACAATTAATCATATCCAAAATAAGTGTGTACTGCGTATATTTATTATGTATATACAAATACATGCATGTATATATTTAAGAAAAATATATTATGTTTATATATATATATATATACAGTAAGTGTGTGTATTTATATATAAACATCATAAATAAACACAGTACACATGCATATATCATGTAACCAAAAACTTTTATTTTGGATGCGATTAATCACTCATTTTTTATATTTTTCTGGTTTAATTTTTGTTGTGCGTTTTTGTCATTTGTAGTATTTTTTTTTTTATATATGTCTATATAGTATTTATTCATCTTCTTTTAGGTTTTGTTATTGTAGCACACCAATGTAAAGTAAATTAAAATGAGAAATGTTGCCTTGGTAACTAGCTGAAATAAAGTTTTTTATATTTAACGTTATTTCAAGTGACAATTTTTTTTAATGGTTTTAATTTTAATTAACTGTAATAATCCTGACATGGATAGACAGAAATTACGTCTCAAGTATGACTAAAAATGATATAAATGCTGAATTTCATCCAAACACAAAACACTGATCTGTGTGCATGCATTCTGATGCAAAAATCACAAATTAAAATACACTGCATCTGGAAAGTATTCACAGCGCTTCACTTTTTCCACATTTTGTTATGTTACAGCCTCATTCCCAAATGGATTAAATTCATTATTTTCCTCAAAATTCTACAAACAATACCCCATCATAATGACAACGTGAAAGAAGTTTGTTTCAAATCTTTGTAAATTTATTAAAAATAAAAAAACTGTAATAAGGAATAAGGCTGTAACATAAGAAAAGGTGGAAAAAGTGAAGCGCTTTAAATACTTTCCGGATGCACTGTACGATATCGCCGCTGGGGTGGATGCTAATGTAGTTATTGTTCTTGGTGTGAACAGGCCTTAAAGCTCAAAAACTGACCAGATTAATATGTATTAGGGGCCGTTCACACATAACATGTTTTTCTCATTTCACCGCACTACTATTCCTCAGTTTCCTACGCAAGCATGCTCTAGCAGCGTCTTCTAAAAATACGGTGCTCAAGTTCAAAGAACTTTTAACAAACATGCCTCTAGACCTTGCATTTCCTCGTCTGAATCTTGTGTTTTTCAAAGAAGAAACGTGTTTTTATGTGTGAACGGCCCTTTAGCGTGTGACTGAAGGCGTGAGCGACTCGCGTGTCTTTACTTACAGGCAGTTTTCTGCACCATCTAGGGAGCTGTGAGCAGTGCAGAGATGCAAGGAGAAAACGATCAACACACAGAAACACGCATGCAGCATGCAATGAAACGTGACGGCCGGGATGTCCTGTGACGAACCAGCGGCGCTCACCTCGTTCATCGCCGGAGTGATAGTCGGTGCTGCGATGAAGATGACGTACGGCGCAAACTCAGCTGTCCGCAAAACCTTCAGCGCCTGAGAACACACAACGAGAGCACATCAGAGAGAGAGAGAGAGAGAGGCACTTCTAACACTGCCTGCAGGCCTGAGCTGGGATTATACCCTTAAACACTGAAATACAAAAAAAGAGCACAAGTGTATTTAGAGGATGAGAGCTTCTTGCACAGTGTCTCATCCTCTAAATACACTCGTGCTTCAACTAATGAATGACACTCAAGCCGAGTCTGACTCCAACCACATCTACAAAAATTTTCAAAAATCTAAAGTATAATTATGAAGAAAAATATAAAAAATGAATTTGTCCTCCAAACCAAACTCCAGTGTTATTCGGCCCTAAACAGAACCAGCAAATTACTCATCAATTAAACAATTTAAAAAAAGACAAATTCTCTCAAAAATATCGACTCTGTGACTACGACTTAAAAATTAGAGAAAGGAAAATCTGATGGTGAGAGAACAGCGATGTGACCTGAATCAGTTCGAGGATGAGAAACACTTAGTACACCACTACAAGAGAAATAGTTCTTACACAATCATTGAATTTGTCATTCTTTACTGTAAAAGACTCAGAGAAACTCTGCTATATACATGACAGCCAAACTAGCTGCACATTATGTACACACCATACATGGTTAATTACTGTATTCATTTGCTTTATTTGACATATTCTTCACTGTATATAATTGTTATAATTAATATTAGAGATACTATCTGCCATTTGTTTTCACTCATCTGTTGGCTCCTTTATTACTTTGGTGGTGTAATTATATTCTGTGTTTTGCATGCTTTGGCAATACTATATTACAAATGTCATACCAATTGTAACAGACTTGGGTCTATTAGCATATACTACCCAGCACCAGGGGGTACAAGAGGGCTCATGCATTGGGTTTATAAGTGAGCTGTGTAGTAGAGGAAGTTAGATTTATTTGGCCAAAGTGAAGCTGTCCTGATTGAGAAACTTCTAGTTTCATTCTTTTGTGTTCTCTTCTCAATGCACTTTAGGTCTGTTTTGTTCCAATGTCTATGGTTTTCAGTAGGATTCATTTGTGTTTGCTATGAGGCTATGTTTGCTAATGTTAGTTATCCTTTGTATTTATAGAAAAAAGGACTTCTTGATGCATATTATTGACTGCTTCCTGGGTTATTTGTGAAATGGGAGATCAAATGGATTTCTGTTCATGAGCTGTGTTGGCATGGCTTGTGGATCCTATTGGATTTGGTGCACAAGGATTAAGACTTTGGTGTGGATCTTGGATGGACTATTCTGGATTAGTGTTTTTCTCTCTTATATTTCTCTGCATGCAAGGATTACAAGGATCTCTTTCATTCATCAAGGGACAATTTCAAGGTTTTTTTTTGTAACTCTTATACGCACTTAAATTTCATTATTTGAATTTGTTTTTTTAATTTTCATTTCAAAGACTTTGTATTTGCTTGTTTTCTTTATTTGTTAATTCAAGTGTGGGTTTAATTTGTGCTGTCAATTACTTGTGTGCATATATACATAATTATGAAGCTTTAGTGTTTTGTGTTCGCAGTATTGAACTATTGCTATTGAATTATAAGATATTTATTCATGTTAATGGTTAGTTTTCGGGCCCCTCCCAAAATTCAGATTTATAACAGTGTTTTTAACTTGTGCAGTTAGGAATTTGTTATACAATAAAGCAACTTGAAAGACTACTGTTATTGTTTATTAAAAATGTATTCATGTAGTTATCTACTTAATGATTTATAGATATTTTCCTGTTTTGTTTATGTATTACATAATTATTTGTTCTTTGTTCATGCAATAGTCAATGCTTTGGTAATACTGTGCAAGTCATGCCAATAAAGCTCACTTGACCTGAACAGAGAGAGAGAATGTGACCCTGGACCACAAAACCAGTTATAAGGGTAATTTATAAATAAATAATCTTTCCATTGATGTATGGTTTGTTATGATCGGACAATATTTGTCTGAGATGCAACTATTAGAAAATCTGGAATCTGAGGGAGCAAAAAAATCTAAATATTGAGAAAATCTCCTTTAAAGTTGTTCAAATGAAGTTCTTAGCAATGCATATTACTAATCAAAAATGAAGTTTTGATATATTTACGGTATATTTACTAAATATCTTCATGGAACATGATCTTAATATCCTAATGATTTTTGTCATAAAAGAGAAATGTATAATTTTGATCCATACAATGTATTGTTGTCTATTGCTGCAGATATACCTGTGTTACTCATGACTGCTTCTGTGCTGCAGGGTCAGGAATGAGAAGATGTGTCTGTACCTGTGGCTCCACGTCCAGGATGGCCACCATGCCCTGCTCGTGGATCTTGCGGATGGTCTCAAGGCGCGTGCCGTACATGGCGTCCTCGTGGCTGCCGTACTCCAGGTAATCGTTGTTGGAGATGTCCTGCATCATCTGGTCATGTGACACGAAGAAGTAGTTCTTGCCGCTCTCCTCGTCCTTCTTCGGAGGTCTGGTGGTGTCTGTCGGGGAGAGAGCGAACGGTCAGTGATGGGCGGCTCATGGCGAGCTGCATCACGCGTGACGGAGCGGCTCTTACGTGGGATGGGATACGCGAATCTGTCGGGATGTTTTGCCATGAGAGTGTTCTTGATGTGTCTCCGGCCGACGCCGTGAGCTCCTGCAGACACAACAATCAGCGCCACTGCCAATATCGTCAGCTTGATTGCACAGATACTATTAGAACTGAACTGAGCTGGACGATAACATCACTGACGAACTGACTTTAACTGAGTGTTTACTATTATCCTTCTGCATTACTGACACACTATCTTTCCTATTTGGATAGTGCACTCAAAAATGACAATTCTGTCATTAATTACTCACTCTCATGTTGTTCCAAACCCATAAGACCTTAGTTCATCTTCAGAACACAAATGAAGACATTTTTGATCAAATCCGAGAGCTCTCTGACCCTCCATAGACAGCAAGGATCCTAACACGATCAAGGTCATTTTGGAGAGTATCCCATACAGTGAATGCAACACATGTACGTGGATAACGGTTTACATTGTTTACGCTTTGATCTGAATGTAAACAGTGTATCCGTGTACATATGTTGCATACAGTGTATGGGATACTCTCCAAAATGGCACTATAGGGTGACGCGGAGGAGACGAATTGTTGAATAAAGTCATTATTATTGTTTTCTCTGAGCACAAAGTATTCTCTTATCTTTGTAAAATTACGGTTGAACCACTGATGTCACATGGATTATTTTAACGATGTCCTTGCTACGTTTCTGAGCCTTGATCGTGTTAGGATCCTTGCTGTCTATGGAGGGTCAGAGAGCTCTCGGAGTTCATCAAACATATCTTAATTTGTGTTCCGAAGATGAATGAAGGTCTTGCGGGTTTGTAACGACATGAGGGTGAGCAATTAATGACAGAATTCTCATTTTTGGGTGAACTCTCCCTTTAAAACTGTAAAGCTGCTATATAAATAAAGGTGACTTGACTACTGAACTGAACAATGACTGAATAATCTGTCATAACTGATGGATTCTGCAATGTTATCTCTGTTATTTTCTTGTTCATTTCTGTGAAGCTGCTTTGAATCGATCTGTATTGGACAGAAATAAACAGATGTGATCTCTTACCCAGCAGCACCAGCGTTTTCCTCTTGAACGCCGGCAGCTTCACCACCTCTTCATACGTCACCAGATCTAGTTGGTCAAAGACTGGAGGAACGAGAGACCTGATCAGTGAGACGGACTGCGTGACGGGCGTTAGTGTGAATCAGCAGGAAACAGGAAATGAAGTCATTCAGATGTGATGAGAGCTGGTGAGATGTTTGCTTTAAGATGTCTTTGAATTAAAAGAGCGGTGAGATTCTGTCCTCTTTGACTCGACCTCGTGACTTTGATTCTTCGGTGGAACATGAAATGAGACGTTTAGCAGAATGTGCATGCTGCTCTTTCACAGCAGATAATCATACATACTTTACATTTCCATGCATTCATCACCAAACTCTCCTACAGAATATTCTGTGTTCAGAGCGACACGAGGACGAGTGAATGACGACAGAACGTTCACTAGTGAGGGTGAATGCTCCTGTAAAGCTGCAACACACCACAGCACTTATGCCCTCATTTTTGCCCAATCTTATAGTCATTTGTTGAAGATCAGGCCAGTTTTCAGATTTGAGTTGATCCATTTCACGTAGAGTTTGATGGACACAGAATCTGATTCCATCTAATCAGACGATAGTAAACATGTTTGATATTTTTAAAACATTTCGTTTTGATTTGTAACGTGTCTCAAAGCAATGAGACGTGCGTTTGTTGGTATAGCATGTTTGCTATCATGTGATTCTGATGACGCATGAAATTCAGATGGAATAAAAATGAACTGGAAAGTCTGTACTGTACTGGTTTAGACTTACAAGAGAAAGGTATAAACAGAAACGGGGTAATAGTGGAACTGAGTAACGGGCCCTTGGCGAGGGGGGACCCCATAATGATATACTGATTATTATTATTATTAATATGATTGAGGTGTTGTGTTGTGAGGGGCTCAACATTTGGTGCTTCACCCTTGAACAGACAATCACAACATATGTTGGACGTGATCCTTATGTTATGAAGAGGAGCGATTTTTCTACTAAATTGAAATACTTGCGTGCCACGGAGGCGGTGGACATAAGCTAAGCAACTAACCCTGATTGCAAACAAGCTATTTTGAAAGTGAATCCAGCATTTATATGAGGGATGCTGGATATGAATCTGTGCTGCATGTACAGGGAATGTGGCCGGAGAATTTTTTATAATTGATTATAGCCTTTGAAAGTGAGCAAACAGCGCTTCTATATAATCACTAAAAAGCTTCACTTCAGTTTAATGGCAATCTCACAATGTTCCGTTATAATCAATGAAGCTCTCAGAACTGCAAATATAATCTTATTTACATCATGTCTACGTCTGGCGTTTAGAAGACACAGCAAAAAATGCTTTTCTTAGATTTTTTGTCTTGTTTCCAGCCAAAATACCTCAAAATTCTTGTCTTGTTTTCAGAAAAAACAAGTCAAAATTAAGTTGAAACGAGCAAAATAATCTGTCAATGAGGCAAGCAAAATAATCATATATAAAATAATTATTTTAAACAGAAAACAAGATTGTTTTGCTTGATTCAACTTAATTTTGACTTGTTTTTTCTGAAAACAAGACAAGAATTGAGGTATTTTGGCTGGAAACGACAAAAGTAAGAAAAGCATTTTTTGCATTGAGTGAATTCTGAGTCTCACGCTGAATGCATAAGAGTTGGCAGCCCTGTATCTATTTATATATTTCTTTATTAATATCTAATAATATATTATTATATCTTATAATAACCATGTGCACACACTGCAGACGCAGGTTTATAAGCCACTCTTTCCTGAATTTTTCAGTCAATTTCTTGCCCCCCCCCTATGAGCAACAAATGTTCGCACACAATAAAAGCTCCTTGTAGTTTCTCAGTTTGACCGATTTGAGAATCCATAAACAACACAAAATACTATACAGAAAAATCCCTTCCTGCCCTCCAGCTGCATTTCGTGACACAGCAATGATGTCTTCTGCAAACAACCTATTACTTCAATATGAACTAATGATGAGTTAAGACAGATGAATTCATATGATCTGTGTCACAGTTAAAGCTCTTGATTAGTACATGCCTTAATTCATTGTTAGGTCATATTAGAGTAATATTGAATCGAGCTCTTAGCACATGGTTATCATGTACTGTTTTACAGCTGTGTGAAGTTAAAGTGGTGTAGTGTGTTCCAGCATTAGTGGAGCTCCTGCTCGATCCACACACGCAGGCAAACTCATCAGTGCTTCTCAATATGACGTGATCCTGAGGAAGTTCTACAGCCCTCACAGGAAGTGACTAAAGCAACACAACACTGTCAATCACATCTCACAAAAACACTGAACTCATGCCATTACTAGTCATCTGGTTCACATGGATAACACAAACACAACAACCGCTTGTTACTTTAGCAAAAGGAGATCGACACGATTAGTTACTTACATGCGGGAGGCCATTAAAGGGAGACAGCATGTAAAATGGACAGGGGTCAGTTAAACACACATTACAACACACACACACACACACACACACACGAGCAGCGCTGGAGAGAATGACACGCATGAGCATGCGCTCACAAACAACACACTCATCCAGTGCATTATATTATATTCACATTAAATTTAGTCATTTAGCAGACACTTTTATCCAAAACAACTTACGAATGATGACAATAGAATCAATCAGAATCAACAAAAGAGCAACAATATATAAGTGCTGTGATAAGTCTCAGTTAGCCTAACACAGTACGCAAGAGTTTTTTAAAAATATAACACATACAAAGAAAACAAGTAGATAGAATAGAAAAAGAATAAGGAACACTAATGTTAGAGGGTCTTTTTTTTAAAGCTGCAGTCCGTAACTTTGACCTCTTTGTCGCCGTCTATGTTTGAAAACCTGGAATTGCAGTTTCTTGCGGAATTATCTTCCGTGCGTGGGGTTGTGATCCGGTGCTCCGGCACGGCTCCAGCGCGGATGAATCTAATGTTTTGAGGTGATTGTGTAGCTGTCAGTCACTGCACCGGTGTGGATATTTACTGTACTTCGAAATCACAGATTCTAGCCTATGTCTTGGAATATATGACCCAAATCAGAATTCTCACCGTATATTGCCATCTGAACAAGTAACAAGTCTGCCACGTTTGTTCTGACCGACTGAGGAAACAAGCATTACAATAAATCACGCTACAATGGTGATTAAATCTAACGATCAGTTAGCTCATATCACATCTAACTGTGCAAATTATTATTATTGTTATACTTTATTCTCAAATTATTAATGTTAACAACATCAGCATTGCGTGACTGAGTATAGTGAGTATTAGCGTGTAGATTTCAATCTGTACAGTCTAATCTAATTGTCATACTATTCTAATTTCATATTAAGAAATTCTTTTAATCCAAAAAGCAAATTAATCTTCCTTCAAACTGGTTCTATTTAAAATACAAAAACTTGTGTAATCCCACGTTGGCTATCTGTAATCAGAAGCACATTTACAATCTTTGTTTACAGACGTGACGTAATGACGCAGCCATGCTCGAATTTTCCCACGAAAACGTACCCGTACCACTCAAATCAGAAAACATTATTATAAGCTAACCGTTGTGAATCTAAAGTAAGGTGGTAGTTTTCAACACTGGCTGGTTATGTACTTGCTCAAATATTGATTTCGGATCATTTTTAACCAAAAAAAGTTACGGACTGCAGCTTTAAATAAAAATAAAATAAGTCAAAAGAATAGAAAAATAAAAATAAATAAATATATAAACTAGAAATAGAATAGAGAGTGCTAGAGTTATCGTTAGAGGGTCAAATAAAGAAGAGATGTGTTTTTAGCTGATTCTTGAAGATAGCTAAGGACTTTGTGATTTTGTGTTTATATTATACCTTGTTCCTGTGACATCATTTCAAATTTGTGTTATAAGATACTTTGTTGTTATTGTTATATTTATATAATTAAATTAGTAATATTATGTCTTCTGATCACAATATATTTTCTCATGACCATGAGTTTAATGAGCAAACAAACCTGCATTACCATAGCAACCAGTGATTATCAGATAATTAAAAAAATATATATATATTTTCATTCAGATTTATTACAAACAACAAATCAGCATAATTATATCATATCATTGCTGCAACATTATTTAACAAGAGTAATTATTAACATATAATAATTTAATAATATATCTTCAGAAGAAATACAGTGTCTTGTAGACAACTATTCCTCTTTGAGGATATCGACATGTATTTATGGGAATTTAACATGTATTATAATATTTCATTTCAGTTAGAGTAGTCATTAATATATTTGTATGCTTAATTATAAATAATTGCATTATTGACACACTATTTTCCTATTTAATACTGTAAAGCTTTGACCATCTGTTTTGTTGAAAGAGCTATATAAATAAAGGTGACTTGACTTAACTATAAAGATAGAATTTGTGGTGTTTTGCAAATAATATGGGGTCTCTGAATGAAAACTTTCACTGAATAAATCACAAAGCAGAATTTTCACACCGCAAGGTCATGTCGTAACTGAGAAAATGATCTTGTGGACTCTAAATAATATCCTGTGGTCATGAGATATTAGGACGCATCACGACCTCAACACAACTGATGAGCAGTGAAGCCATGTTCAGTGTGTGTCAGCAGGTGGCAGCGTCTCTATGATCTGATCTGGTGTCAGGAGGTCACAGAGAGGTCAGCGGATACACACACACACACACACTTCAGCAGCGTCATACATCCAGTCTCAAAGATTTACAGTCAATATTCATGAAAATATGGTTTAAAATATCTACTGTTATTTACTTACCTATATTAGATGATTAAAAAACTATTTAAAACAATGTGTGTG
>NC_136741.1:32565000-32575000 GCF_936440315.1 Barbus barbus | reverse complement strand
TTTCAATGTAAGCCAAGAAGAGACTGGTTTCCAAGAGGAAACTTTGCTTCCTTTGCTCCTGTAAACAAACGTTGGTTCTCGCGAGACGCTGCGCTTACGCTATGCTGACGTCATCCGCCGGAACACTGTTCTATTGTGAACGTACAACAGTTAGCACAAGCTAGAGATTACTGCTTTTACTGTCTTACAAAAACACATGGATTCACTACAGGAGGCCTTTATTCACCCCCAGAGCCGCGTGAGGCTCTTTTAATTATGGATAGATGCGCTTTATTGAACTACTGAAAAATAACACCCATCCACCGCCATTATAAAGCTTGGAAGAGCCAGGACGTTTTTAAATATAACTCGTCTGAAAGAAGAAAGTCATATACACCTAGAATGCCTTGAGGGTGAGTAAATCATGGGGTAATTTTCATTTTTGGGTGAACTATCCCTTTAAAACATACATCAGTTTCACAATATCACACTGTTTACTGTCCAGAGGCCTAAATCTTCATCTAAACCCATAATGCATTGAATCTATGGGGTCTAGTGTGGTTTATTCTGAGTCTTACTAAGATGGAGCTGGTGACGCTGGAGTGGCCGTTCGCAGGAGACTGTCTGGGCAGATCAGGGGACTCTTTCTGAAACGCCAGAGTAAAACAGAGTCAGAGACATGTGATCTGTACATTTTGTGTTGATATTCCAGGAGCGACCAGCGTGTGGCGCTCTGACGGAAACACACTTACATCACAGGACAGAGACTGACTGCGGTAACTGGGCACAATTTTGAAGGTGATGCTGCCTCGCATCTCCCGCTGTTAGAAAATAAAAAACAAAACACAAACATGTTACTGACTAAAACTGACCGCTGATGCAAACAGCAACCAAGACAGCAGAATCAGAGACGTGCGAGTGTGTGTCTACTTAACCATATTTTAGGAACAAATTCATAGCTAAACCTGACAAAACCTCCTTTTGGGATGTGCTTGTTTGTAAAACGGTTTAAAAATAAAGTTAGTGTGTGGTTTTAGTATTTATAAGTCCATGTAATATCCATATTTAGAAAGCTGAGCAAACATGTGTTTGTGTTACTTGTGCTTTCAGTATTAATTTTAGCTTAGATAAAGTCAGAATTAGGCCATAGTTCAGTTATGACATTTAAGTAGTTTTTATAAACGTGCCTTAGAAAAGAAATAACCCTTACAGACAAAACAACGGCGCTGACTTATTTTAAGAGATGTCAGTGCTATTTCTTACAGCTGAAACATGCATTCTATTCTGGAACTAGGCTTAAGTCTTGTTTGTGAAACCGGTGGATAAAATCATATTGTACTTATTAAAACATCTGTTCTGTTGGTATGTTGTTGTCATTGATTAAATACATTATGATGAGTTATTTTGCGTTGGGACCGGAGGAGGTGAAGTCCTCTCTGAGAGGTATCAGACGTGTCTGGTTGGGTTACTCGAATAGTTACCACTGAGTGACTCAGTCTTTGCTTTAGTTATGATCCTCATCGCTAGCACTAGTCTTTTGTTCTGCTCTCTCTCTCTCTCACACACACACACACACACCAGCATCTTCTGGAGCTGCTCCACCGTCTGATTAGCGACACTGATGCCGTTGATTTCACGAATCTCGTCTCCGATGTGCAGGGTCCCTGAGAAATGACAGCGTACGTGAGCAGAGAAACACACACACACGCACAGACAGACACACACACACACACACACACACTCAGACAGACAGACAGACAGACAGACAGACACACACACACACACACACACACACTCAGACAGACAGACAGACAGACAGACAGACACACACACACACACACTCAGACAGACAGACAGACAGACACACACACACACACACTCAGACAGACAGACAGACAGACAGACAGACAGACAGACAGACACACACACACACACACACACACACTCAGACAGACAGACACACACACACACACACACACTCAGACAGACAGACAGACAGACAGACAGACAGACAGACAGACACACACACTCAGACAGACAGACAGACAGACAGACAGACAGACAGACACACACACACACACACACACACACACACACACACACACAGACAGACAGACAGACAGACAGACACACACACACACACACACACACACACACTCAGACAGACAGACAGACAGACAGACAGACAGACACACACACACACACACACACTCAGACAGACAGACAGACAGACAGACAGACACACACACACACACACACACACACACACACACACACTCAGACAGACAGACAGACAGACACACACACACACACACACACACACACACACACACACACACACTCAGACAGACAGACAGACAGACAGACAGACAGACAGACAGACACACACACACACACACACACACACACACACACACACACACACACACACACACTCAGACAGACAGACAGACAGACACACACACACACACACACACACACTCAGACAGACAGACAGACAGACACACACACACACACACACACACACACACACACACACACAGACAGACAGACAGACAGACAGACAGATAGACAGACACACACACACACACACACACACACACACACACACTCAGACAGACAGACAGACAGACAGACAGATAGACAGACACACACACACACACACACGCACACAGCCGTACCCTGTCTGTGGATCATCCCGCCGTGCATGATTCTAGCCACGATGCAGTGGTTGAGCTCATTCATCTTCAGAGTGATGCCCTGTCAACACACAATCACACCCATGATAACAGCACACCGCTTCAGTCTATCACACGAGCATCACAAACGTCCCTCCTGTGGGGATTTCAGCGCCTCGTCTCAGATCTTAAACTCACACTACTGTCTTCAGCTGCTTATCACGGAATCAAAACTGTTTTATAATTGATCAACTCTACAGTTAGTGATCTGAACGAAACTTAGTTCTGAATAATATCACTATTGTCTTCTGTAGAGCTGCTCTTTACGGCACAATTTGGATTCGTCTAATATTTGTTTGCATCAACGATTCTGTTATTTTACGGTTTATTACTGTGAAGCTGCTTTGAAACTCTATTGTATAAAGCGCTATAGATTCACAATTCAAGAGTTTTATTTGTCACATACACAATTATACAGAGTATAACCAGCAGTGAAATGTAGGTCAGGTCCGCTCCAAGGACAGTGCAATTATATAGAATACAGATATTCAGAAAATGAAAAGTAGAAAAAAATAAAAGAATAAAATAAAATAAAAGATAAAAATATAAATATAAATGTGCAGGTCAGTATGTTGTTGTCTTAAATAGTAATGAGAGGAATGTGCAAAAAAATGTGCAAAAAAGTTGTACATGGTATTTAAATAGCAGCAATATGAGGTAGAACAAAATATGAATAGCTTATTGATATGGTGATATTTACATGGAGTCAAGTGATGTTATGACACAGAGTTAGAGTTTAGGAGCCTGATGGCCTGGGGGAAGAAGCTCCTCCTAAGTCTCTCAGTTTTTGCCATCAGGCTACAGAAGCGCTTACCAGATGGCAGCAAAGTGAATAGATGGTTAGAAATAAAGACTTGACTAGACAACAGAGTCATAGTTTTGTCGATGTGTTTAACTAATTTAATTGTTTTATTGCACTCTTTGCATGCAACACCATTACCACATGATTTTCCACCCCATGAACACCGTGACACGCAAATGTGTTTATTGCTAGAAATCAATCAAATGAAAGTTTCAGAATGTGTATTTGCTCTTATACAGTATACTTCATTTTTAGTATTTTTGTGTGTGCATTAATATTTATGTTTTTTAATTTCTTTTAATTTGCCTCTCTACTTTTTTTATTATCTCTCATGTATATTTTTCTGTTCTGTAAGATAACGTGCCACTCACTGTTCATAAATTCAAAAAAATGCTAAAAGTTTGTTTGTTTTGTTTTTTTGGAAATTGTGGTAACAGGGTTGCAAAGCTCCTCCGAAACATTGTAGGTTACACTTTATTTTAAGGTGTCCTTGTTACAGTGTAATTACACATGTAAGTACTGAGTTATATTAATTAACTACATGTACTTACTATATATTAGGTGTTAGGATTAGGGATACACGATATTATCGGCCGATAATGGCTTTAAATGTAACTATCGGCATCGGGCCGATATGGAGAATTATGCCGAGATGTCTTGCCAATAAGAGGAATGGGTTAACTCACATGTGCTCAGGGTGTGCTAGTGATTAGATCTCGTCAGCAGTGTGGCTCATCCTCAAGCAAAGTTTTGTCTGAATAATGATTAGATTCACTCTTTTGGATTGCTGTATTTAATCTGTGAAAGCATGTACAGAATGAGTGTTCGGTGTGTGAGAGTAAACAGGAATAGCCTCCCCCGGGTCCTAACGCCCGTTAGTTAAGGAGTTTTAATCTGTAGGGGGTGCTGTTGACCTACTTCTAATTAAATTAAAAGTAAAATAGCCTACACAAATAACATTTAGACTGTTTCTGATTAAATAAAGCAGTAATTCATGTCATAAAATAATGAGTATATTTTGATTTAAAGGTCAGAAGCTATAGCTTACATAAAAAACAAAAAACAAACATGACACTTGTAAATTAAATAATTTTATATATACTAATTTATTCATTAATGTGTAATATGTTTTATTTTTTAAACAAATCATAAGCTATAAAAGGTTTTCAGAATTTTTACAACTCTTTAGACCATCTACAAATGTTAAATCTTAAAACAAAATGTTAGGGTTAACACTGCATCTTTCTGGGAAAAAAATGGCGCGACTGATATATAGTTTATTTATATTTATTTTCAAAGCTTCAATGTACTGTCAAAAAAAACTTCATTATTGTTGATTTAATTCTAACAAATAAGTTCTTGTTAAAAACGAACCAAAATTAAAAATATTTTGCTTATTTCTGCAAAGGAGAGACTTGGTGTTGTTTCCAAACAAAAGGAAATGTATCGGCCAAAATGAGTTGAAAAGTATCGGCATATCGGATATCGGCAAAAATCCAATATCATGCATCCCTAGTTAGGATTAGGGTTTGGCTTGCATGTAATTATGCATCATTTATTTTTATTATAATAGTAAGTAACAAAGACACCTTAAAATAAAGTGCTGCCCCATTGTAAAATAAAACAGCTCATAAAACATTTACTCTCTCCAGAGATGGAAGCATTTTTGTTTCAAGGTCTACTTTGGGCCTGATCTTGGAAAGTAATCTTTTATCATGTTACTGGTCACATCATTCCGTTAGAGTGTGTTATAAACACGAGCTTATTTTAGATGATCTGTCACCGGTTGCTCATGAAACAGCAATAACTGGAGTGTGTGTGTGTGTGTGTGTGTGTGTGTGTGTGACTGGGTACCATGGGCTCGTCCGTGTTCTTCTGGAACTGCACCAGGCGCACACGCGTGACGTTCTCCAGGTCTATGTCTCCGTTGATGCTCTCAGGCGAGTCTCCGTTTAGGTAAGGGGACGTGGGCGGAGGTGTCACTCGCAGCGCGTCGTCGCTGTAAACCTCATGAGCCACAACATCGTGAGTCTGCAGCAGCGCCTGCGATAACAACAACACATTCAGCATCTGCAGCGTCACACACTCATCTCTGAACCACAGCATCCTCAGCATCTGTGTGGATCAGAGCTCCTTTGCACCGACTGTGAGCGCAAATCAGAATCAATGACAATAATACGGTCACGACTGCAACATGCATGCATCATGTGTGCACATACAAGTCAACTACACATCCCACGCCTGCAGTTTATCACAGGTTTAGTGTGTGTGTGTGTGAGTAATTGTGATAGTGTGACCACTTGTTTGTTTGGTCACTACAGTAATAACAGGCATCTCACATCTGTGAGCAGTAAACAAAACCACACGGCAGAGAAGACCTTCTAACACTTCAGATTCACAAAACTCATTCGAAACTTCAATGCAAACATTAAATGACTTAAAGTAAACATTATGCATATAACGCATTTACATTGCTTGCATTGTCTTCATTCGCTTTGGATAAAAGCGTCTGCTAAATGACAATCAAAACCAACAAAAGAGCAATAATATGCAAGTCTCAGTTAGCTTAACACACTTAGCAAGTTTTTAAAAAATTATATAATAAATAAAAAGAAAACAATAGAAAAAGAATAGAGCAAGCTTGTGTTAGAGGCCTTTTTTTGCTTTTTTTATTAATTGCATAATAAATAAAAAGAAAACCAACAGAATACAAAAAGAGCTAGAGTTAGTTGTTCTTCTTTTTAAGAAAACAAGCAGTTAGTGAATAAATAGAGTTCAAGTCTAAAAGGGGACAGTTTATTTTAAAGAATAGAATTAGAATAGAGTTAGAGGGTCAAATAAAGACAAATTTATATAAAGGGTCAAATGTATATAAAATACATAAATAAATACATACAATGCAAAACTTCAACAATTAAAGTTACCTGGTTAATACGTTAATAAATAATAAGTAACCAGCATATTTCTACACAAATTATAACATTTTATGTTGTATAAATTTGCACGAGTTACTGCATCAAGTACAAACATGAATGAACTATGAACAACACTGTATTTATTCATTAACATTAATCTGGATTATTACGTGCTGTAAAAGTTCTGTTCATGAAACCTAATCAGATAATCAGGATGATCTGAACTGAAGAACCGAACACACTTTAAAGCAGATCACACTCAAATCTCCTCAACACGACAAAGTGCGTGAAGCGGCTGCTATCCCAGAATTCCTCACCTGTGTTTTCCAGAGCAGGTTCTCTGTGTCCGTGTTCACTGTGTGTGTGTAGAACTCCATGAGCGGATCTGATGAGCTGCGGATCTTTCAACACTTTCTCTGAAGTGTTTCCCTCAATCCGACGGCCGCTCTATAACGGCTCCCTCCCTCCACACACACACACACACACACACACAGCTCATCCCGTCTCCCTCGCTGACCCGTGTCTCTGTGCATTAAAGCGCCGCCGGCTGTCGAAGCAGCTGCTCGTTTCACTGCAGATTTACAGTTCAAGTGGCTCGACGTGACAAGGCTGATGTCATTAAAACGTCAATATTTCACACCAAAATCAACAGAAAGAGATATGAAATTGTATTTAGCATAAAGAAAATGAAGCCAGATTTTAGACCATTAGGAGTTTTTGCACTGTGACATTATTTTCATGACAATTAAACACTTTTCAACCAAAAAAATATCATTGCTGTCTAATTATATTTATTACTTCATTAAAATGACAAAACGCATATTAAAGCTGTATCTTTAACAAATGTAATAAGTATCATGCTATAATTTATTGCAGGTTTTATGAAGGTAAATTTAAAACCAAGTAGAGAAAATTTAAGCAATAAAATGAAGAAAACACATTATATAAAATAAATATATTATTTTATATTTTATCAAATAAATAGCTTTAAGGCTCTGCTCACACATACATAAGAATAAATACACAAGTAAGTTTTGTTTTCTGAAAAATTGTTCAAAATGAAGTGAGTTTATGATTAAAACAAGAACAAATATCTGTTAATGGACTCAGAAAATCAACCTAATTCACAAGGAAAATAAGTAAATATATTTTTTTCCTCATTTGTTCTTGTTTTAATCATAAACTCGCTTTATTTTGATCAATTTCTCTGAAAACAATGTCAGATCTTTATTTTTCAGTAAATTTATCATGATTGACTGTATTCATTTTTAGCCAATACATGCAACATTTAATGCATGACTTTATGAATGAAAGACTTTCTGCTCTGATTTAAGACCTTTTTATAGTCTTAATTTGTGGAAGGGTGAATTTAGATTTTTTAAGACCCCTGGATTAATAATAATCGCTTGTTTGATTTGCATGACTGTATTACAGTACACAAATTTACAGGATAAACATTTATTTTTGTCATGAAATAATGTGACAATATCAAACAGTCCTAAAGTAGACTTGCTTTCCTGAAATATACGACTGGTTTTGAGGTGAAACATGACCTGGACATTGTTTAGAATATTCTCTCGTAAGTGTCTGCTAAACTCATAATCGTCCACATCTGGAGGCGTCTCGTCTCATCACATCTCGCTGAAGCAGCATGCACTCAATGCATCTGTGTGACTCAACCTGAAACAGTTGTGGTTTTCATCTGAGCACGAACAGAGCGTTACGTCCGACTGCTTCCACTCACCATGAAATGCGGCTGTGCCAGGATTCTCTTCAGCTCTTTTGCCTCCATGTTCTCAGGATAACAAGAGAGCGTCTCCAGCACCTGCCGAGAAACACAGTTCACAGCACAGAACGCCATTATTGGTTGGGAAAAATATTTTTTTTTATTTTTTTTATTATATATGTAGATCCAGAAGAACTGTCTCCAAGACGCTTCAAGAAAGCTACCTTCAAAGCTACAGAACTGTTCAAAGTTTTAGGCACTTTAAGCTGTAAAATGAGGATGCTGTCAAAAATAATGTCATAAATAGATTTTCTTGATCAATTATCTTCTATGAACTAAATGAAATCAACATTTGTTGTGAGCATGCTTTGTGTTTAAAGCAGCTTTTGTCCTCGGTGCTCTTGAGCAGAGTTTCTCAGGAGCTTTGCAGGAGGTTTCTTGAGGGAAGTTGTGGCCTAATGGTTAGAGAGTCGGACTCGTAATCCAAAGGTTGTGGGTTCGAGTCTCGGGCCGGCAGGGATTGTAGGTGGGGGGAGTGAATGTCCAGCGCTCTCTCCACCCTCAATACCACGACTGAGGTGCCCTTGAGCAAGACACCGAACCCCCAACTGCTCCCCGGGCGCCGCAGCATAAATGCTGCCCACTGCTCCGTGTGTGTGTGTGTGTGTGTGTGTGTGTGTGTGTGTGTGTGTGTGTTCACGGTGTGTGTGTTCACTGCTGTGTGTGTTCACTGCTGTGTGTGTGTGTGTGTGTGTGTGTGTGTTCACTGCTGTGTGTGTGCACGTTGGATGGGTTAAATGCAGAGCACGAATTCCGAGTATGGGTCACCATACTTGGCTGAATGTCACTTCACTTGAAGCGTCTTGGAGACACAGTTCTTCTGGATTTAGTCTCAGTTTGTTCTGTTTCTTCATGTCATTCCAGACAGACTGATGATGATCAGATCAGATCTCAAACATCTCACTGGATTATTACAATTAATGACTAAATGAATGTTAGATAATGTAAACTGATATTTCCTACTGACACACTACAGCAGAAGATAGAAATACCTGACTTAAAACTAGGGATGCACTGAATGTTCGGCAACCGAAATTAAGTGAAAAGGCCAAATAAATTGTACCAAACAATGATGTGACGCGATCAAATAGAAGCGCGCACTAATGCAGCAAACACGTCTACAGTGTGAAAGTATTTAAAACTGTCAGAGAAAGACGCATACATCATTTCAAGCACGAAGCACCGACAGCGAGAGACGGTTTAGTGCTGCATCTCATGTCTCTGATGAGAAGAGGAAGAGGTGGTTGTTGCTGGTTACTGTATGATGACTGAAATCGCGAAATGGCCACAAACGATTAGTAAGTAAACTGCAGAATGTTATGTTTTCTGATACACAAACGAATTGCATTCAAACAGCGCTGAGCAAGCTTGTGGCGCCAGGGTTCAGCGTCCAAAGCGTGAGGAAAATCTGCGCTGAAACACTGTTACTCATCATTTGCTCAGGAACATTTTTATAATTTTTTTTAAGGACATGTGACAATGTGATACGTGCGACAAACATCTTCCCAAATTCATAATGAGAATAATTTAAATATCTGCATTCTGTTGTCAACAAAAAGAAGATCTTCGGGTTTCTGCCAAAATAAAATCTAAGAAAAAGCAACAACTCCATCAACATTCATAAATGTTAGTATTGTAATTTTACTGTTGTTCTGTAAAATAAAATAAAAAATAAGACAATAATAATTACCCTATAACAGCTCTATACATTTATTATAACATTCACACAGTGTTTAAATTGGGATCTGTAATACATTCTAATGATTTAAAAGAATTATAT
>NC_136741.1:32542500-32560000 GCF_936440315.1 Barbus barbus | reverse complement strand
TCTTTAAGAGAGTTCACTTCATAAAAGAGTTTTGTACATGCATTATAAGCAGGACAGTCCATTGAAACATGTTTGACAGAAAGGGGAATCATGCATCGAGTAGGGTCTTCACCTTTAAACAAACATGCATGAGTCAGTCTTGTATGAGCTGTATGACATCTGCTAAATACCACTTGACCAACTCTAGTTTTAAAAGAGATCTGTTTGAACTTTCCGGGTGGATTTCATGTACTTTATTATTTGTACATGTATCCCACTCTTCTTGCCACTTGTTTAATATCTAACGATTAACAATAGGTCTGATCTCTGAGGGAGAAATTTGACATTTGTTTTGCTTCATGAGCAGAATTTCAGAGTCAGTTGATATTAATTTATCAATATACAGTATGTCTGAAATGGTGACATGAGTCTGATGTTTTTGACTGTGACTCAGTTTAACAAAGACGCAGCGCAGCGATGTCAGAGCGGTTTCACTGAAACACAGTTAGCTGTTCTGTTTGTCCGCTGAGGAGTCGAGAAGCAGAGAGCGGAGGACAATGCACCGCAGTTACAGCAAGTGAGAGTTTAATTTTGCGACAGAGAAGTGGCAGCTGTTTCTCAATACAAGACCAGAGACTTCCTCTCCATCAGACCTGCTGATGGGCTGCAAAATAATCTTCACATTAGCAGAACCAGAAGATGAGACGGCACTTTCTACTTCCTACGACTCTGAAAACACTGTAGTGAAAGTTACGCTCGAACCAGCCAGGTCTGATATTCAGCAGATGCTTTTTCTGTTTTTAAAATCACATTTAAGACCATTTTAAAGAGTTGCACAAATTAATGCCGAATGCCATTACAGAACAAACATACCATTACAGGTATCTCTGATTATTTTATTGAATTAAACAGGATGCAGCAAAACTGGAGAACTGCCAGTATAAACACTCAACACTCAAGACATGTTTGATCCAATATTTACATATATACTGAAATGTATTTATGTTCTTATATGTGACCTTGGACCACAAAACCAGTCATAAGTGTCAATTTTTCAAAATTGAGATTTATACTGAAAGCTGAATAAATAATATTTCCATTGATGTATGGTTTGTTATGATCGGACAATATTTGTCTGAGATACAACTATTAGAAAATCTGGAATCTGAGGGAGCAAAAAAATCTAAATATTGAGAAAATCTCCTTTAAAGTTGTTCAAATGAAGTTCTTAGTAATGCATATTACTAATCAAAAATGAAGTTTTGATATATTTACAGTAGGAAATGTACTAAATATCTTGATGGAACATGATCTTAATATCCTAATGATTTTTGTCATAAAAGAGAAATGTATAATTTTGATCCATACAATGTATTGTTGTCTATTGCTACAGATATACCTGTGTTACTGATGACTGCTTCTGTGCTGCAGGGACACATATCTTAATACACATGAAGTAGAGGTGCACTGATACTGTAATGCGTTTAAAGAAAGGCAATAAAAAGATTATTGTGGAAATACAAAACAATTCTATATATTGAATGTGTTAAAATTAAATAATGCTCTTAGTCTTTCTTTCCGGTGATGCGGCGGTTCAGAGATAAAATACAAGAGATTATGCTGATTTAAACGCCTGATATTGCTTATTGTGCGACCAAAATACCAATAATACCCAGGTAAGTGGGGACACTTGATTTCTAAATCAGATTCCAAAAATTAAATACTTGTAATTAGATTAAATTACAGAATCAGAATCAGACTACAGTTACTTTTTAATTGATTACATGATTACATATTATTCACCCAATAGCAATAAATTATTCATAATTTATTGCTTGTTCCTAATTCCTCTTTTTCATCGTTTAAAATGTGCTTCCTAAAATAGACTACCGCTTATATACAGTCAGAAAGTCTTCTAACACAGAGACATGTGGCACACAGCATTTGACCACTGATTTACAAACATCCTTTCAGTTTGAAGTGCTTTCTTAGCATTTCAACATTACATCAACCACTGATGAACACGTTATTTAATCATGTATTACTTTGTCTTCGAAAAGGCTTTTGTCTTTCAAACACATTAAAATGCACAAATTCACGTTATTTCTTGAATCACCAAGCATTTGTTTGGTCAGCTGAACCTATATCACCTAATATATTTACTTGACACACCCCTGATATTTTAAAATATTTGTTTAATTATCACAGCTGCATGTTCACTGTTCAAACAAACAAAATATTTATTTATTTTTTAAAGGGTTTTATTTTGATTGATATTATTTTTAAATGATTTAACTCCCCGCAGTTCCTTTACGAACCCCAGCAGGAAACCTGATATAATGTAGTTTAATGCACTTCATGTTGTTAATAACAACAAATGGAATATATTTTCTTTTTCTTTGCATTTTTATATCGATACGGTACAAGATTATCCTATTTAAATCAATGTGATAAACGAGTTAGATTAAAAAGTAATCTGATTATATTCCCTAAAATGTGTAATATAATGGGGATCACGTTACTAACTATAATTTATTGTCATGTAATCTGGAATCAGCGATGGATTAGAATCCACCCATCTATTCTGTGTTCATTGTTTCTACTCTATTTTTTCATCCCAAAACTTAACATCTCTTAAAATGAAAATCAAGACTATTTAAGGCCTTATTCATGGCCTTAAATTTGATATTAGACCTGTTTATTTTTTCTACAGTGTTTTGACTGATTTGAGGCGTGTTATGAAATAAAACCACATCCGAATGTAGCTGATCTCCTCAGAAGCCACGGGCAGCTCATTAGTTCACTCCAGTTTTTCTGAACATAAAGAGCTGCTGATGGCGGGAACTGTTTTCTCTGCGCAGCGAGAGGTCTGCAGAGGTCACCGCGAGGCTCTTCAAACTTCACTAGACTTTCAGAGTGACTGATAAACCAGCTGAGATCCAGAAATGACTGGACGGAGCTCCACGATGTCGTTTCCCATGCGGGGGACGTACCTGAAGATGTGGGGTCCTCTGAGAACTCGTGGAGGTCTTCAGGAGGGTCGCCGTAGAACGAGTTGAACTTGTGACTTGAGACGGCGGCGAGGACGGCTCCCTGTGAATCACAAACACAAACTCATCTCTATTTCATTCATTACAGTGTCAGATTCAAACAGGGCATTTTGATGAAATCATCTTGATGAACCACAGACGTTTGACATTTGCACTCCAGAGATCTGATAAACATATTAGATCATCAAACCACAAGTCTTCAACTTTGCACAAGATCATCACGCCTCCTTATTCCTCTGTGCTCCAACCGTCACGTACCTGACTACAACCACTGAAGCACTAGAAGAAACATCCCTGCTTTCATGTGGCCAACACCACTCTGTCGATGAGAACTTTACTCTCGCTAACCTAAAACTGCTGCAGAGATCCACCTGTCTAACATCTTCTGATCAATCACTTCTGATTACTGGACTTTTAAATCTTTTCACAGAGATTAAATATTACAGAAATTCACTTTTTTATTTATAGTGACTGAGTGAAAAGGTGAAAGCGTGCTTTTTAGTCTATTTAGTTGTAAAAACAGCTCAATTTGAGTGTTATTACTGGACTGAAACCGCATTGTGTTTCACTGATATCTAAAGCTAAGTCATAAAACATTCCAGTGTTCATTTTGTTGAAAACAAGATGATAACTACATAACAAGTGTAACTTCACATAAACTAATGTAAACAGTTGAATATCAGATGTGTATCAGTTTATTAGATCTGTGTATTCAGTCTTAAAGTGACAGCAGCCTAATAAACCTCCTGACGGTCATGTCAATCAAACAACAAAATAGAAAGAGAAAATCACTTACTGCTCTTTACTGAATCACTTTAACCACTTTAATAAGGATTCATTTTTAATTTCTATAAATAAATATGTCTGCTTGAAAGAATGAAGAATGTTGTATGTAAGTTGTATATATAACCACTGGTCTGTCATTGAAAATAAGGCCCTGTTTATTGTTCTATAAGTGGTTTGATTTTATTTTAAGATAAATAAAGTCATGTTATACGTCACAGCAGTTTAATCTGTGTCTGTGCTGCACATTCAAACCTTAATATCATTCATAAAGATGTTTTCTCCAAGAGTATATGATGAGTTTGGATGCTTAATGCTTATAGAATTTAACTACACCTGTCAACTAAATCAAGCCTCTACATTGTGAGTAAATCTTCACTCTGGGCGACTAAATGATGTCTAATATTAGCCAATGGCTAATCAATTCTCAGATTTTACTCGCCAGTGTGTGAGTTGGAGGCTAAGCATAAGTTTAGCACAGATACAGTATATTTTCACTCTGACTGAGCGCTTCAGAGTTTCAATTAAAAGGTCTATGCATTCATACATGGTTACCAAATATTCATTCTAATTACTAAAGTTCTATCATTAAATAATACTTGATTATCATAATATCATACTATAATTCTTGACTGAGTGATGTTAAGAGTGCACTTTAAGAGATTTAAAAAGCTCTGCCATTTTACAAACATATACAGTATTATACATACATGCAGAATTATATATATATATATATTAGGGGTGGAACGGTTCAACTTTTTCACGGTTCGGTTTGTATCACGGTTTTGGTACGGTTCGGTATGTTTAGGGAAAAACTATATTGTCAAATAAAAATAAAGAAAATAATAATAACTACAAGCAACAGTACAAATAAAAATACAATAGAGTAAAGATACAAATAAAATAATCAGTGATTTTCAGGTTTTTTAGGTAGGTCTATAGCATTAGGTTTTAGGTACAGAAAATGAATAAAGTAATCAAATGAAAAGCAGCATTGCATACTTGATCTTTATTAAAGTTACTAAAGCGATTCAGTCAGGAGCAGTGAGTGATTTGTTTGTTGTTGCTGTATGATTAATATTAAGAAAGTGCTGTCACTTTAAGAGAATGCACTGATACTGTGTGCTCAGCCATCTATGTCTGCTATAGGATACTTACATTTTGACAGATTTTTTGTGTGAATTTGTCCATTCAAACACAATACTTCAGAGAGAGAGTAATATTTGCACGCGTTCTGAGGCGCGGGTTTGCTTCTGATGAGCGCACGCACAAATCTTCTCAAGCACGAGCTCGCGTCCTCTGGCTCTTAAATGTTTAAACTGGAAAAGCTTACATGAGTTTAGTTTAAACAGATATCAGCGTGTGCTGTTCAGGTCTCACCTGTGCGCGTGCTATCAGCACCTGGGTGATGACGGAATAAATGCTCATATTCCAGCATACAGCACTCACACTGAACAAGAGTGAATGCTTTGTCCACTTTTTTTTTTTTTTCCTCCATCGCTGTTGTTGTAATGTACTGGGAAGCCAGAATGCGCATCATCAGCAGAAGCATACATTAGCTGAACCCTGTTTGTTTTACATGTTATTTATAACAAACCATATTACAGATGTGTTGTCAGATTTAAGTTGAGCTGCGGTCCTAGTGCGTGCCGAACCGTGTGTGGAGAACCGTTCGGTTCCATTTGTTTCCGCGAACCGTTCCACCCCTAATACATATATATATATACATACACTAGTATATCAGTCTGGCAAGTAAACTAAAAAATGTACTAGCCAATAGCGATTCAATTGCCAAGGTGTCCGTAGAGGGTAGACAACAATACATTGTATGGATCAAAATTATACATTTCTCTTTTATGACAAAAATCATTAGGATATTAAGATCATGTTCCATGAAGATATTTAGTAAATTTCCTACTGTAAATATATCAAAACTTCATTTTTGATTAGTAATATGCATTGCTAAGAACTTCATTTGAACAACTTTAAAGGAGATTTTCTCAATATTTAGATTTTTTTGCTCCCTCAGATTCCAGATTTTCTAATAGTTGTATCTCAGACAAATATTGTCCTATCATAACAAACCATACATCAATGGAAATATTATTTATTTATTTAAAAATCTCAATTTCAAAACATTTACCCTTATGACTGGTTTTGTGGTTCAGGGTCACATCTGATTAAAAACTTTCTCTAAAGTATCAACCGAAAGAATCAAGTTTATTACAGTCTAGCAAAATATGTTTAATGGACAATGGATTTTGACAACTTCGTATGAATTTCTATGCGGTCAAAACGTTGCAGTGTTGGGTGACATGAGGAATTACTGCAGGGTTTCTGTAAATACCTTCAGTTTCCTCCGAGCGTTGAACTTCCTCAGCTGTTCCACCGTCTCGGGCAGGTGGATCTTGTACGAGTAGCGATCTCTCTCCTGCACGACACACACAAACATGAGACAAAACTAAACCCGATACCACGCCTGAATGTCACAAACAGGAAGTGACTTATACAGGAGTAGAAATGACAATTAGGTTAATTTTGAAGACAATAGCAGCAGGAGGGAAGTTAGCGTGCGTGACCTTGAGCCAGGGATGGTTGAGTGCCTCATAGACGGTGATTCTCTCGGCCGGGTCCAGCATTAGCATACGCCGCACCAGGTCTTTAGCGCTCTCAGAGATTTGACTCCACTGCCGCGGGTTCATCTGACAAACAAACACGCCGCTGAAGCACACAAACGACTGGACGACTGGCTCGTTTGTGATGAAACAGAGCTCTGTTCTGAAGACTTACTGCAAAACTCTATTCTCTATTTCAGTCTCGTTTTCCAGAACAAATATCTGAACACTATTAAAACCAGATTCGTTTACTTCAGATGCACAATGACCCAAGAGAAGTAGTCTTTAAGTGAAAATGAAGTCAGCATAAAATAACAAGGAATATCTGACAGTGGGGTCAGAGAATAAACTTATTTAAAGAAATAAATACATATTTTTTATAGGTAGATATTTTTCATTGTTTTAATCAAACTCATAATCTCTCAGAAAGCAAGACTTCTCATCTTCTGTCATTTTGCATTAAGTAAATCTATAATGATTTAAGAATTTTTAGATATTTGCACTGGAAAACACACTAGAAAAAAAATATTTTCTTAGTATTTTTGTCTTGTTTTCTAGTACAAATATCTAAACATTCGGTTACACTATTTTAAGTGTATTTATTGTCCTTGTTACAGTGTAATTATACATGATATAAGTACTAAGTAATATTAATTAACTACATGTACTTACTATATGGTTAGGTGTTAGGTTTAGGGTTACTTGCATGTAATTATGCATAATTTATTGTTATTATAATAGTAAGTATATGTGACGTGTGTAACGAGGACACCTTAAAATAGTGTTACCAAACATTCTTGAATTAAGATGCATTTAGTAGAGAAGCAAAATGATTAAGATATTAGGGGCCAGTTGCATAACCATAGTCACCATAAGACTGTGTCTTAGGAATCAGTTTGACTAACTAGCAGTTAAACAAGTGGTTATCAGTCTTACTTTTCAGAGTCAGATTAGATCAATCTACTTTATCATGTACACTGACTGTAAAATGTTATGACCAGTCTAGCAGAAAAAAAAATGCAACTGGCCATAAGTCTTGTTTTCTAAAAAAATCTTGTAAATTTTTGCTAAAATTAAGAAAAAATATCTGCTGGTGGGTTCAGAAAAATAATCTTAATTCAAAGAGAAAACAAGATTATTTTTCTTGCCTCATTGGCAGATATGTTTTCTTAATTAAAAACTGAAAACAGTTTTCAGAAAACAAGAATTAATATCTTGATATCTGTTATTTTGCTTTTCAAGTAAATGTATCTTGATTTAAAAATGTTTACATATTGTACTGGAAAACAATACAAAAAATACTAAGTACTTTGTACTAAATACAAAACTACTGAGGAAGAACGTCACTGTCTGTAGTGTTTATATGCAGACCCAAACTGACATGGAACCTCAGAAGTGCCTGATCAAGTGCTCTACATAGGGAGCATAGACTCTACACATAGATAATATTTCATCCATATGTCTCTGCATTGCATAAAACAAAATAGCAGTGTCTATTCTCTCAATCTTAGATGTTCTCGAGTTGTCACAAACACTCTAACCCTTCTCCATTAATATATGCAATGCTGTATTTGGTCAAAAGTGATTAGAATTACTGTTACAAATCTTGGGCTGCACACATCTATGATTTGGAACAGATTTCTCATTCTGCCCCTAAAACACCAGTGGAAGGTTTTGACATTAAAGACGCCACCTGACGTGTCTTCAGTGCTCTTGAGGTCTGAACGAGTGACGTGCTTCTGTCAATCACGCAGTACCTTGTACTTCCCTTTCACGATGGCTTCAAACAGACGCTCCTTGGTGCCATAAAAAGGCAAACAGCCGCTCAAAAGGATGAAGAGAATGACCCCGCAACCCCAGACGTCCACCGGCTTCCCATACGGCTCTCGCTTGACCACTTCAGGAGCCATGAAGTGAGGGGTCCCTACCCGACCTACAGAGAGACAAAGAGGCCCGAGGCTTCAGAAACAAATCAGAGCAAAGGGCTGCACTTCCTGTAAACATGATCTGCTGTGGAGCAAAGACACACGTACCTCCTGCCACCAGCCCAGACTCGCCCAGCTGGATGGCCACGCCGAAGCCGCCCAGTTTGACCGGAGCAGAGTTCTCCTTAGAGGCCAGCAGGACACAGTGAGGCTGAACACACACACACACACACATATAAATGAAACCACTGAATGCGTGTCCTACATAAAGCCACATGTGTTCTCATATCTCCTTCACATGAGATTGTGTGAGAATGAGATGAGAAGAGGACACACGGAACAAACCCTTCACAGGAATCATCTACACACAGCAGTTCAACACAAACCACAAACACACAACTGAACATACAGCACTGCTAAACTAGTGTGTAATGGCTTACGTAATAAAGAAAGAAAATTGCTAGTATCTTGGCATGTAATCCTTTTATTTGGATACATAGCAAACGAATTTCAAGAATTGAGTTTTTTTGCTCTTTGGTGGATTCTACGGCCCATGTAACACCACTCGTGTGGAGCTGAGACAACCGTCAGCGGATTGAACACACATCAGCATCTCTGTGTGTGTGTGTGTGTGTGCTCATGAGTCAAACACACATATAGAGAGAGAGAGAGAGAGAGAGAGAGAGAGAGAGGAAGAGCAGATGCAGCGACTGCAAGACAGACACTTTGAGCGCTTAGAAGGGAAGCAGAAACACATCAGACCCTCGGGGAGGAATGAAAGACGATCTGACAGGAAGACCAAAACCTTTGTGTTCCGTCTAAATGGATAAATGTGCAGCTGCAGCGCTTTGTGCAACTGAAGGAGTTAACGTGCAAAACTGTGAGTAGAATTTATGCATCTGTGTGTGTCTGAGATCAAAGTGTGTGTGTGTATGTGTGCGTGTGTGTGTCATTCTACAAACGATGATAGAAAAATCTGAAAACAGAAATGTGTGTGCATGAATACACTTCATACTAGTGTCATAAAATATGCAGGTTACTGTGCTTCAATAAGCAGTGGATTAAATTTAAAGAAACGGATTTAATAGAAAAAAGTTTTAACTCAAAATGTGCTAAATTTATTTTAAAAATTAAAAACCATTTCATCATGCATTGATGAAGGTCCTCATGAACGTACGTGTGAAATGTCATGAAACAATTTCTGAAATATCAGCAGTTTTTAGACATCCAGAATTATAATTAAATCAAATTTTAAAAAAAACTTTTTAATTTGACTATTTACAGCCCAAAAAAATCTAATAATTATTCAAATGAAATCCACTGCATTACAAAAACATACAAAAACATGAAAGAAATTTCTTCCTGTACATTTGTTCATTTAGCAGACGGCTTCATTCAGAGCAAAATATGAATGCTAATAATATTAAGCAGAAGTGTTTTACAAGAAAAACCAAACAAGTTAGCCCATGAACACCATAAATAGCACTAGTTGTGCAGAGGAAAAGTGCTGGTTAGTGAATCAAGTGTTCCTGGTAATGATGTAATGTGATGGCCATCATTCTTAAACAATCTCCAGCTGCAAATCAGATGCGATTAGATTCAACTTTATTTTCACTGTGCAAAATACAAGTATATGCAATGTGCAGAGTACATAGTATAGGTATGAAACATCATTATGGCTCTATACAAAGTGCGAGGTTATGAAGGTTATGAGATGAGAAAGCAGAGAGCAGCTCAGTGCAAATGAAGACGATCCCAGCGCAGACCCAAAACACACATTCATGATATAGATGCATGAAGAGCCAATCCTTCCGTTTTATTAGTCTCCTGTTCAACACACGCTCAACCAGAACTGAGCTGCGAAGCAAGTCCAGCTTTCCTTAAATAATTTAACAAAGCTAAAATGAATGGAAAACAGCTCCTGGACGTGTGTTTCTGGGCCGGTTGCCTGACCATGATTTACGCTCCTCACGCCGGCATTCAGAGCCAGAGCGCTCTCGTTTCATTTTCATTGGCCTGAGATAGAATTTTCCCCTGTTGTTCAGTACAGTAAATTAAAGCCTGGAATATGATTTTTCCGTCTTGAGAAGTTGACAAAAGTCAAAGCCAGTCTGCAGATTTGAGTTGACAGATTCCATAGAAAATCAGGTAGTGTATGATGGCCAGTTTTCCTCTGTCACCATTTATAAAGTCGGTAAGTGTATGATACCTAGTGTTTTAAAAATCTGTTCAGAAGTCTTGCAGTGTATACCAGCCTTAAAGGTTAAGTTCACTTGCAGAATAAATTTCCTGATAATTTAATCACCCCCGTGTCATCCAAGATGTTCATGCCTTTCTTTCTTCAGTTGCAAAGGAATTTTTTGAGGAAAACATTGCAGGATTCTTCTCCATATAGTGGACTTCAATGGTGGCCAGTGATTTGAACGACAAAAATGTAGTTTCACTGCAGCTTCAAAGAGCTCCACACGACCCCAGCCGAGGAATAAGGGTCTTATCTAGTGAAACGATCAGTCATTTTCTGAAAAAAACAATAACACTTTTTAACTACAAATGCTCGACTAGCATTAGCTCTGCGATGCGCGTCTTTATTAGCTGATGTTGGAAAGGTCACGCGCGGTTAGTTCTTCGTCTTTGTACTTCGGTTAAAAACTCCATCTCATTTTCTCCTCCAACTTTAAAAACATCTGACATCGTTGTTTTACTTTTTTGGCAAGGGCATTTGAATTTTTTTGCACGTTTGCTTTGTAAACACGGGGTCTGTGCTTCCGCCTGCGTCACGCCTGATTCCAACATCAGCTAATAAAGACATGCATCACAGAGCTAACGCTAGCCAAGCATCTGTGGTTAAAAAGTGTATAAACATTTTTTTTTTTAAATGACTGACCGCTTCACTAGATAAGACCCTTATTCCAGGCTTGGATTCATCTTTGAAGCTGCATTTTTGACGTTCAGATCACTGGCCACCATTGAAGTCCACTATAGGGAGAAAAATCCTGGAATGTTTTCCTCAAAAACTAAATTTCTTTGCGACTGAAGAAAGATGGACATGAACATCTTGGACGACACAGGGGTGAGTAAATTATCAGGAAAGTTTCATATTCTGGAAGTGCACTTACTGTATCTTTTAAAATATGTCTGACTGGCTGTTTCTCCCCCCAGAGCTGAAGACTCAAGCGGAAAGACTTCAGTGAACTTCACCCGGATCGCTAACAAGATAAAAACCCAACATGCTGCCAAACACAATGAGCACCATCTGGCCGACTGACCGCTTCACCAATCGCACCAGCAACCTCTCGTGTTCTCTGGAGGAGGAGAACCTGCGGCTCCCGCTGGCGGTGCTCTACTCGCTCATCTTTCTGTTCGGTCTGGCAGGAAACCTGCTGGCTCTCTGGGTCTTCCTCTTCCTGCACTCGCGCAGAAACTCTGTGCGCGTCTTCCTGATCAACATGGCGCTGGCGGACCTGGTTCTGCTGGCGTGTCTTCCCTTCCGTGTGCAGTACCACGCTCAGGGGAACGTGTGGTCTCTGGGGCCGCGCATGTGCAAGGCCGTGGGCAACCTGTTCTACATGAACATGTACATCAGCATCATCCTGATGGGTCTGATCAGTCTGGACCGCTATCTGAAGATCATCGGCGTGCGGGGCTCTCAGAGGGGCTGCGGGCCGCGCTGGCTCAGGGGCAGCCGCTGGAGTCTGGTGACCTGCGTTCTGCTGTGGAGCGGCTCTCTGGTGATGGTGGTGCCTATGATCGCGCTGGCCGAGGGAAACGAGGAGCTGGGGAAGTGTTTCCAGTACAAGCAGAGAAAGCACGCTAGGGGCAAAGCCTACTTTAATCTGTTTATGGTAGCAGTGTTCTGGCTGGTGTTCGTAGTGCTGTTGGTTTCATACGGACGGATCGCACGCAGGCTTCTGCGAGCATCGCAGGACAAACCTGACCTGCCTAACGCTACACGCTACGCCCGCACTGCTAGTAAATCCTTTGTGGTTCTGCTCCTCTTCACTATCTGCTTTGTGCCATATCATGCCTTCAGAGGCTTCTATGTGGCTTCACAGCTTCGCGACATCAGCTGTGAGACACGGCGGCTCATGGATCTCACCAACGAGGTCATGCTTCTGTTCTCGGCTCTCAACAGCTGCCTGGATCCCGTCATGTACTTCATGCTCTCTGGCTCGGTGCGCAAGGCCACCGTTCGGACCTTGTCGCAATTCTTGCATTTGCAGCACGAACCTGTGGCGACCAACAGCTCAACCACGGAGTTCCGGAGGACGTCTGTGTCCCACGCTTCTAATGCTCCGGTGCTGGGCACATCCAGAGGCAGCCTGGGACTCATTACAGCGAACCTCCGCGCCAAACCCAATGACCGAGAGTCCTGTCCGCAGATCAAGGTGCTCTCAAGCTCATCATGAGATGACCGAGCTTTACCTTTGACCCACATACTGACCTGTGAAAGCGCACAGTAAGCGACTCACTGGTGTGAAATGATGACTAGCTCGAAAAGTTTGCATTGGAAAGTTCTCGAGACATCGCTTCTGCGAGCCTGTGAGTGATATATGGCTGGAAGCCACAACCGCAGGAGATTACCAGACATCTGCTTTGAGATTTTCAATCTATCAGACACAACTCTTTTCAAGCTTGTGTACACGACAAAAGTATTGGCACCCCCTTCTAATGAACAGGTTTGACTACTTTAGTACAAATATTAATGTTTAAGCATATAGTGATATTCTAGGGAATTGTGTGCTTCTAATTTTATAGCAAGAGTTTGGACAGAAACCTATCTATTCTAACATGACAATGCATCTGTGTATAAGGCAAGGTTCAAAAAGAAATGATTGATTGAGTCAGTGTGGAAGAACTTGACTGGTCTGCAGAAACCTCTGCTGTGACTTTAAGAGCCAAAAACTCATCACCAAACACCAATGACTTGTATATACGCTATATAGACAAAAGAATTGGCACACCCCCTTCTTTAGAACAGAAAAAGTTACTTCCAAAACTGTGGAAACAAAGATGGAAACATAATTCATGTATTTAAAAAATGTAATGCCATCTCTGTTGCAACAGCTTTGGAAGTGTCTAAAATGACTGTCAATCAATGGTGTTTGTTTAAACTCTTGCTATAAAATTAGAAGCACACAGTTCCCTAGAATATCATTATATGCTTAAACATTAAGATTTGACTTCAGCACTAAAGTAGTCAAACCTGTTCATTAGAAGGGGTGTCCCAAAATTTTTGTCAGTATAGTGTATTTCAGGCAGCTGCAGTGACGCACAAACAGCAGACTACACTGACTTACGGGTGTGTGTTCACGGTGTGTGTGTTCACGGTGTGTGTGTGTGTGTGTGTGTGCACGTTGGATGGGTTAAATGCAGAGCACGAATTCCGAGTATGGGTCACCATACTTGGCAGTATGTCACTTCACTTCACTTCTTACACATGTTGAAGCAAGGATGAAGCACGCTTCCTGCTGGAGGAAAAGAGTTACTGCACCTCCTATTATACATTTCAGTGGGCTGTTACCTTTATAAAAACAGAGCTGTGTAAAAGGAACTGGTCGGATTCATCCTGTAAACCACTAACCAGTGTTAGACTGATCTCACACAGCTTGTTTATCTCTAAAGACAGCAGCTGTTGAGTCTGTGATCTCATGAACATCAGACACAACCGATCAGCGTCCAGCTGAAGCACCAATCTGACAATAATCCCACTTTAATCACAGATGGACGTCTCCTGAAGTCCCGCGGTGCAACTTATGTCAGCACTTTCTGACCAGTCGTTTGTGACCACTGGACACGAGCTGGTGAAGAATCTTGACATGACTGTTCATGTTTTCTACTGTTTATAAATTCATGTAGCTCAGGCTGTAGAGTAACGCCAGTCACAGGCCTGATTCCCAGTGAACGAATGAACTCATAACATGCACACCTTGAATGAAAGTGTCTGCCAAATGCATAAAAGTAAAAGAGTATAATAAACGGGAATAAAAAGCCTCATATACAGTGTTAACAGGGTGTTTATCACTTAACACTCTTATTGATCACTGTTGTAGCTCATGGCTCAAAAAATGCAACAAAGAAAAGGTCACTCGAGCTTTATTAACAAAACAGAAGAAATGAAACGTGTGCTAATGTAGTCATCAGTAAGAGCAGTAATGTAGAGTAAAGTGCATGCATGGAGCATAACGTGCTGTAGCAGTGGTGTAGGAAGGAAAAGTACAACCACAAAGTCTATAAACACAAATGCATCCCAAAGAGTGGAAAACAGCTCTTTTTAAAGGACACAAGACATGGAAGCTGGTGTGTGTAATGAAAGCATTTACAAAAGAATTGTCTATCTACCCAACAAGACCAGGGTCATCACATAACCTTTAAGTGTTCTTGAGAGTAGGGCGATATGACCTAAAATCAAAACCTCGATTAATTGAACGCTTTACGTCGATTGTAAGATTGAATGATTCTTTTTATTTTTTTGTCCTCCTAGTTCATTAGAAGTTTGTACTGTAAATATACTCAACTATTAAAGAAGGGATTTTTTTTCTGATGAAAGAGTGCATTTCTTATCTTAATTTTTTGTATACAAAATAAATGAATATTGTCATGCGAAAAGTAGAAAATAACTTGCATCTGTTGAAGTATTTACTCTAGGTTCTTACACAGAACACGTCTTTTGCCACGTCCCAATTCGCCTACATATACTATGCCCTAAAAGTATGTACTCTTTTTGTGAAGAAAAAGTACATATCTTTTGAGTGTGTAGCAGAATAGTAGGCAAGCTTTGGGACATACTACTGCTTCTTTAACGAGCGCTCTGTTGCTTCGTTATGTGCATTCTGTCACTGTTTAAACTGCCCTGTCAATCATCTTATCACTGTTTACAAAACTCACATTTCGTTAGCTAAATGAAGAGGTACATTGATCTGCCAGTCACATATCTTTCAATCCGAGAACTCTCTTCATATGTTTGCATAATGATGCATTTAAAATTGAATGACTAAACGTATCATTATAAAAGTTCACAATGTTGCTGCAGATGAAAGATAAAGCACATAACATTGAAAAAAAAAAAATTCAATCAGGTTAGACATTATTTATCACTCAAACCCCTTTCTCTGCCTGTCCTTCAGTCTCGCATAACGGCCATGTTTGTAGTTTTTAAACCTTTTTTGTAGTACTAAATGAATCCTCGTCCGCCGCACAGTGTGTTGTGGGCAATATTAGCCATTAGAGTGCGCATCGATCTGCACTTTGAATTTTAATCTCAAGTAGTAGACCATCTGGGAATCTTTGGCATACGCTTTTCAACATACTATGATTTGGGACATGCTAATTCTATTTTCGAATACTATTTAGGATGGATAGTATGCGAATTGGGACGCAGCACGTTTGTCTAAATTCTTTTAACGCGCCACTCACGTACGAGACACAAATAACCGACATGGGAAAATTGCGTTGGTTAGAGGTACTGAATTTTCGGTTTTGATTAATTGTCCCGCCCTACTTGAGACAGTCACATGGTGTTCGAACATTATGAGGGCGAGTAAATGATTTGTGCAGGAATTACTCTTTAAAAATGTTGAAGATGAACATGTTAAGGTTAGTGAGGAATAATGAATCAGAGATGCAGACGAGTCTTACCTTGACGTCTCTGTGGATGACGTTGTTATCGTGGCAGTAGCGCAGAGCTTCAAGTATTTGCCGCATGTAGTGACTGAGAACACAAATGACACACAGATTGAGCACAAATCTTGACCGGTGGAAGCAGACTGACCGTGTGTGAGGTGAACAGGAAGTGATTCACACCTGGACACCGCCTCGCTGTAGACGAACCCAGCATCAGCCCTCTTCACGATCTCGAAGCACAGATCGGCTCCATCCATACTGCACAGACACAGGACCGTTACACACACATGCTATATATATATATATATAAAATAATGTTCATATATATAATAATCCAGTGAATGCATTTACACACGATAGTGATGAAGAAACGCCAAAATACACGTCCTAAAATAATGAAGATGAGGAAGAACTTGTGGGTGTTTATTAAACAGAAAGCAAAGTTGAGCTAGTGGTTTACACTTGCTGAGCAACGGCACAACTTATCTAATTAATATAGAATTCAATAGAATATACTGATATAGAATTCAACTGCTTCAAATTTAGAATTCAATGGCTTTGTATGTCTCATCAAACCAGAATGTAGTCTGAATTGGGTTTTCTAATGTGAATTTGACTATTTTGAGTCCTTAGTTTAATGCGAAGTCAAGTCAGCGTTATTTATACAGCGCTGTTTACAATGCAGACTGAGTCAAAGCAGCTTTACAGTATTAAACAGAGAAATACGGTGTCGAAATAGTGTGCCGTTCTCCTCCGGCCAGATAAAGCCAGCAGTTTAATTCTACACTGATATCAGACTGATTCATTCAATTTGATATGATCTTTTGATTTAAGTCAATCAAGTTTCAGAAGAAAATACTCAAAATGAAATAAAGGATTTTATTCACTGGATTGTACAAAAATAGACATTACCACATGATTATTTGATAAATGTGACCCTGGACCACAAAACCAGTTTTTTTAAACTGAGATTTCTACATCATCTGAAAGCTGAATAAATAATCTTTCCATTGATATATGGTTTGTTATGATCGGACAACATTTGTCTGAGATACAACTATTAGAAAATCTGGAATCTGAGGGAGCAAAAAAATCTAAATATTGAGAAAATCTCCTTTAAAGTTGTTCAAATGAAGTTCTTAGCAATGCATATTACTAATCAGAAATGAAGTTGATATATTTACTGTAGGAAATGTACTAAATATCTTCATGGAACATGATCTTAATATCCTAATGATTTTTGTCATAAAAGAGAAATGTATAATTTTGATCCATACAATGTATTGTTGTCTATTGCTACAGATATACCTGTGCTACTGATGACTGCTTTTGTGCTCCAGGGTCACAAATGCAATTTCTCAGTTAAAATTTCATTGAATAGCATCACTGTGATATTAATTTCGAAGATCTCGCACACACTTACAACTCAAAGACCATGTAGAGCATCCCGTCAGAGCTGTAGGTCTCCAGCAGCTCCACGATGTGAGGATGTTTGAGCATGTGACAGATACTCGCCTCCCGCTTCAGA